>NC_051282.1:16863071-17158071 GCF_015220745.1 Sebastes umbrosus | reverse complement strand
TCAATATTTATGTTTCTATCATTATTGTGTTGTATTATCTCTACATATTCCTTCCTGCAGCTGTCAGACTCCACAGCCAGCACTGCACCCAGTAGACCACTTACACTTACACACCAAAAACTGACAATAACCTGATATTTTCAGGTGGAATTTCATTTCATTCTCACTGTGCAATATCATTTTCCACTTGTGCAATTTTGTTAATAGTCTGTTTATTATCAATACTGTATATACTGCTCCTATTTTTATACTTACTTCTATTTAAATGTTTCATATTTTGTTACACTTTGTTCAGCTCTTTTTTACTGTGTAATCTTATCTTATCTTATATTGTTGTACTGTATTGTCTCTGTATTGCACATATTCTTCATACTTTTGTGAACTTTTGCTCTTTCATGGTCAATATTTTGCACATTCCTGCACAAAACTGTACAGCTCTTTTGTTTTAAAACAGATGTATTGTTCATATTTTTATTGTATCTTTCCTATTTTCTATATATGTTTCTTGACTTTTGCAGGGAATGCTTTTTATTTTATATTTTCTCTTAAATCAGGTACATTTTTATTTACATATCCCAATATCACAAATTTGCCTCAAGGGGCTTTATAATCTGTACTGGACATACAGACATGTAATAGATGTCATGTGTCAGAGTAACCAACATAATGCAATTACAATATAAACAATCAGGATGATAAAATTATATATATATATTGTAAACATATATATTATGTTTATTGTTATGCACCAAAACATCAAGGTAAATTGACAATAAACCTGATTCTGATTTTAAACCAACACCATTTCCCATATAATATATAAAATAAATATCCACACTGTATTTGATATGCTTCTGTATCTTTTAGAGTTGATTTCTTTTACTTGTTTATAAAGCTTTAAATGACTGTGCTCCTCCCTACATCAGTGATTTTATTTTATTTTATGTTCCAGCCAGATCACTAAGGTCCTCCACCGCTTTTCTTTTAAATGTTCTTTATTTGTCCCATAAAAGTACCGGTGACATGAGAGTGCCTTCAGTTTTTATGCCCCTAAACTGTGGAACTCACTGCTTCTAGATATTAGAATGGCAAGCTCTCTCTGTATTTCTAATAGGAAATTAAACACCTATCTTTGTAATATGGCTTTTAATTTGGAATAATGTTATAGCCTAGTTTTTAAGCTTTAATCACTGGTTTTTATATTATTTTTTATCCCTGGTGTTTATTTTTTTCATTGACTTTTGACTTTTATATATTGATTTTTAACTTTTATTGTTTTATGAATTTTTAGTCTTGCAAACTTTTATTTATAATTGTTTATTTTCTGGGGGTTTTATGTGAAGCATTTAAGGCTGCATGTTTGTATGAAAGGTGCTATATGAGTTGTCAAAATAAATGTAAGTGGCTAAACGAAAGTAAACAAAATTACCAGAAACTAATATTATTACAATATCTGTCAAAAGCCATGTCTAAGTGTAGTTTACTATCATATTATGGCCTTTTTAAAAAATAAAAAAGACAAAAAATACATATTTATATTTTTAAAATTGCCCCAAAAAAAGGGAATGAGTGCAGCTCTATACATATGACAGCCACCGAGAAATCACTTACCCAATGATCTAAGTGACTTAATTCAAAGAGGATGTGGCACAATGGACTGAAAGAGGCCCTTCTACCATTCACTTTATGAATGATTTGCATGTAAACAATAGTGCCTTAGGAACAGTGTGCACATGTGTGCATAGACTAAGCATAGACTAAGCTACTGGAGTTACCCTGCAGTATATTCATTTTTATCAGTCTCTTCTGCACTATATTCACCTTTTTAATAGTCGTGTATCACAGCTGTTACCCTGCACTATATTCAGTTTTAACAATTTTCTTCATCTTCTTGTATTTTTATATCTGGTATATTTTTTTTGTAATTTGCATTACTAACTTTTTTACTGCCTTTTTACTAACATGTTTTTCATTATGGAACTGTGATGCTGTAAACTTGAATTTCCCTCGAGATTAATAAAGTTACTATCTATCTATCTATCTATCTATCTATATAAAATGTATCTTTCTATGAATAATGTGTGTGTTTGTTTTTTTCCTCCCTTATTTTTTTGTATTTAATTTAGTATTTGTTTAGTTTAGTTTAGTTTAGTTTATTAGTTTATTATATCGTGGACAATCCCAATTAATTGACTGTAGCAATAACAGTAAAAAGGGCAGCTTTAGTCCCCGGCCCGATGACAATAGGCACCCTAAAAAGAACAATACATTACAGCACATTGATTAAAAGGAAAGAGTTAAGACAGAGAAGAAACAAGATAGATCAATAAAGATAAAAGAAAACAGTAAAACATCAGTACAATCATGCAGAGACAGCACATATAATCGAAACATACAATAAACATCAGTACAATCACATTCAGGGATGCAGACAGACAGCACATATAGACAGGCAGCATCCATGATCATGTTCGTTTGTTTTTAATTTTGTATTATTATTATTATTATTATTATTATTTTGATGAACATGTTAAAATTACTGTGAAAAAAATAATACAATTTCATTATAAAGAGAAAATTAAAAGAAGACAAAAGCAGTATTCTGTCCTACACTCTGATTGGCTCATGATGTCCCATTTGGGGGCGGGGCTTTCCATAATCAGGAAGTATGACGTAACATTTATTTTGGAAAATCGAAGTCGAGCCAGAGGTGACGGAAAAATGGAGCAAAACGTTCCGGATTATAAGGTATTTACTAGTTAATTACAACACTTTTACTGTCGGCATTTAACAGTATGAATGTTGACAACCTCCCTTCCTTTTGACTGTGACATTTTGTGTGAAACTAGTCGAGATTGCTGTCCCTGTTAGCTTATTGTTAATAGCTAGCTGTCTCTAGCTCCTCAATAACATGTTGTCATCTGTTGTGTAGCAGATATCTGTATCTATCTATAACCATACAGACATTATTACAATGTGCCAGCTAAGTCAGTCGATACTGGGTCATCATAGTAAAGTGTTTTCTGTTTCTGTGTGGCTCGTCTTCACCGTCTGACCTGACAGACCTGTAATCATGTGATCTGCTTCTGTCATTAACGAGCTCTTTGTTGTTGTTGTGTGGTTTTGTTTACCTGCCATATGTTAGCTATTTGATGAGTTATTTTAGGCCTAATCATATTCTTCTTTTGTTTTATGTGACGTTAAGATGACCTGATTTAAATGTACAATATTTAAATCACTCTATTTCCTCATTCACAACATCTCTATTAAAAGGCAGGAAAAGGGTTTTCAATATAGGCTCTATATACCTCTATATACACAAGCCAATCTGGCCATCCTAAAAAAAAATCAATCCTTTAAGCTTCACTGCTTAAATGTGCAGATGTGCTGCTTTTCTTTGTCATATATGATAGTATACTGAATATTTCTGGTTGGATAAAAGCCATTTCTTAGGCTGTGGCAGAAAAAAATAATAATCACAGTTTTTAATATTATATTTTTATCCCTGGTTTTTATTTTTTTCATTGACTTTTATTTATTGATTTTTAACTTTTATTGTTTTATTATTTTTTAGTATTGCAAACTTTCATTTATTATTGTTTATTTCTGGGGGTTTTATGTGAAGCACTTAAGGCTGCATGTTTGTATGAAAGGTGCTATATGACCTAACCTGCCACAGGTTAGCTATTTGATGAGTTACTTTAGGCCTAATCATATTCTTCTTTGTTTTATGTGATCAGTAATTAATTTTTTTTGTCTCTGGATATTTATTTGTTTATTATTTTCCTTTTTCTTTACCTTTCCTTCTTTTTTGGGTTAAATTGTCATGTCATCATACTGTTGTGTTATTTTGCCTGTATAAAATAAATAAATAGATGATGAAAATAATCAACACTTAACATGTTCCCATGACTGACACAAGCTAAAGTGAACCATCCAGTTATTTCAGCTTGCATTGTATGATTGATTTGGCTACTTAACATGTATGTGGGTCATTTTTTCTCCTCAGCTGATATTTGAGAAGGAGGGAGTGTACCTCCACACAAATGCCAAGCGGAGTAACCAGGACACAACTATCCCAGGGTTCATCCGCATTGTGGAACGGGTAAGCAAATCTGCGTGAGTCGTTAAGGTACAAATAGGGAAATCAAATAAACATTGGGATTATAAACATGCATTTGTTTTTAGGCCGGTGTGCCAGCTTTAGAGTGGAGCCCGCTAGAGGATGAGGGTCGCAGTGCCCCTGCTGTACTCTATACCAAAAAGGTCAGTGATCATCCGTTTGCTACACATGAAAACACATATGAAGTATTTTTACTATCTCAGATATAATTCCCATCAATCTTACTAATCAGGATGGAGAAGGAGGGGAGGAGGATACGAACTTTGACCCCGGGTATGAGCCAGACTGGGCAGTTATCAGCACAGTGAAGAAAGATCGAGAACACGTCCCAGTCAAAGACTCAGGTGGAGTTTACCCTTCTGTCACTTCTGGCAAACTAACCTCAAGAAAGGGTGTATGAAACTAAATGTTGCCTATAATATACTGCACGTCTTAATGCAAATATTTGTACATATTTCATATATCTTAAATTCTCATTTTCTTATTTTAGTATTTACTTATATTTCTTTACATGTATTGTGTTTATATTGTAGCATTATGTACATAATTTACATGTTACATACTTACATTCTTTATGTTTATACAAGAGAAACTGTAACGCCCCGATTTCCTCCCACGGATCAATAAAGTGTTTCTGTTTCTGATTTCGCCTGCAGGTCAGTGGTCGTTCTCTCTGCCTCTCTCGGAGCTATACTCTCTTCGGAGGGCTCGGTTCTCTTTGGGGCGAAACTTCCTGGTGCTGACTAGCCGAGGGGGCCACCCACTGCCTGCTCTGCACTTCCACAGAGGAGGAACCAGGGAGCTGTTTAGGGCCCTGCACCGTTACATCATCTTGGACCAGTACGTATCATCATCATCCTAAATCTAGCAGCACTTTCTGTCCTATTGTTACTGTAAACATTCATGTCATGACAGTTCTGGAAACAGCTATTTGTTGACAAATCACATGAGTATGAAAAACATCACATGGTTTCTGTTGTTATCATCAGGTCACCGGTTGACGGGCGGCTCTTCCTTGCCTACCCTCAGGACCCAGGCGCGCTCTCTCAGTCCTTCGATAAGCTGCAGCTCCTCGATGATGGAGGCTCCGATCTTGTTTCGGTAATTTACCTCTATCATAAAATCTTTATTGTTAGCTTGTTGATCAATACCAATGACTCACTGATCAAAGTCCCACTCTAGCCGATACTCTGTTTTGGAATCCCACTCCTAACCTCCCCTCACACTCCTATCTTTAGCCGCTCAGTAATGAAGCATGCCCAGCGTCGCAGCACATGATCGCTGTGTCCAAAACACAGTGGGAGTAGATGGACTCTATCAAGCGTGTTGCAATAGAGTGGATGACAAGTCGGCGTGATGACGTTTAGTAGTCTCATCTAGCCACTTGTTAGCAACTGCCTTTTTTAAGACACATAAAGGCTTCAAAATTCACAAGTGGGGTATTTACTGACGTATTTTATACCGTAGAACAAAACGTTAAAATCTTTTAAGCTTGTGTTAACCACAGACCTTATTTTTGGCATCTAACTATAACCCATTCAAAAAACCTACTGATTTCCAGACGAGGGAACCGGAAGTGCTAAAACTCATTTCTGGGTTTTAGGACTCATTTCTGTAGCGCTTTATTCTCTCTCAAAGTAGATAACCTCTACGTTTGTTCTTGTTTGTGATCCTGTTCTCTCTCTACCTGAACAGAGATTTATCCAGGACCCATACGCCACTACATTTGGTGGATTCTCCAAAGTCACCAATTTCTTCAAGGCGGCACTTCGACCTCCAGGGTCGCCCGCCCACCTACGTAATGCTCAGGATCCTAATTTGCCCCACCAGTCCGATGACGAGCCCGGCTTCGAACTCATCAACTGTGTAAGAGAAGGAAACAAAAAGAACAATTTAGAGCACACAGTTATGTCTAATACATAGAGATTACACATTGTTATAATGTTAAGGGACACAAGAATCTACATCAGTTGTTAATGTTTGCATCTGTGCTTCCATGAAGGGGGTAGAGCTTGGTCCCAGACCAAACGTAACCAGGGGACAACCGCTGAACAAATGGGACGAGTTTCTGGACCCAGAGGGGCGAGTGAAGAACCCAGAGAAGATCAGAGAGCTCGTATTCAGAGGGGTGAGACAGAAAATACAGTGACAGTATACCTCCTATGTGGAAGACACACGTTGTTTACTTTCCTCACCCCTCCATCTACCAGATTGTGCAGGTTTTCATGCCAGTCTTGTCTATTGCAGGGTGTCACACCCTCCCTGAGGAAGGAGGTGTGGAAGTTCCTCCTGGGCTTTTATCCGTGGAACAGCACTTTCAAGGAAAGAGAGGACATTCTGCGCTACAAAACGTTAGTGTTATTATTACTGCGCATGTTCTCCTAACTCTTTTTGATTGTTAAAGGAATAGTTCCACATTTTGGGAAATACGCTTCTTTCTTTTCTTGCTAAGAGTTAGATGAGGCCAAGAAATAGTCCCAGACAACAAACCTCACATAAAAACACAACTTCTCCTTTTTGCTCTTCAGATTTTGTACGAATTAAACAAACGAGATATAATGTGTTATAATAATATACGGTGAACTTTAAAGGTGTTAGTTGGAGTTTGTTACTTTAAGACAGAACCAGGATAGGTTTTCCCCCCCCTGTTTGCAGTCTTTGTGCTAAACTAAGCTAACCGACTGCTAGCTGTAGCTTCATATTTACCGTACAGACGGGAGAGTGGTATCAATCTTCTCATCTAATGCCAGCCTTATACCAAACAACTTTTCAATCGATTTCACTGTCACAGACACATTCCCAATGTGGGAATAAAATCATGAGTTTTGCTAGAGTTGTGGCGCGCTCCCGTGATCTCGATCGTTTGGTGTAAGGTGGTCATAAAACTCCGAGCCCAAGCTGCCTTAAGTTAGCCTTTCTCTCGTCTTGACTTTCCAAATAAAATCATGTTTAATATTATCCTAAGTTATTAGTCTTGGCTCATGCAAATAGTGAACATTGTCAACTCAACAACCAATAGATATGCTCTCTCCAGCACCAAAACAGGAAGTAACAAAGCGGGTAGACAGTAAACATAAAGGGGACTCTGGGGAGGTACAAGAACAAGTGTCAGTTCTCTTCTTCTGCTAAAAGCTGATTCTGTTTCTGCTCTATTGTTCAACAGGAGCAGGATGGCAAATAATCTCAAAAGGAATCTAGTTGTAGTCTTGCAAATCGTGACCCTGCAAGAACCCCAGTCTTTACAAAAATCGTATAGTCTGTGACTAAAAGCTGAGTGACTTAAAAGTCTTTTCTAAGTCTTCTAGTTTATATAATGGTAGGCAAGAAAGCGAATGAGCCTATTTCCCAAAAATGTCAAACTATTCCTTTAAGGTAGTCCACCTCTTTAAGGCCTTTGTGTGTCTGCAGGGACGAGTACTTCAGAATGAAGGTGCAGTGGAAGTCGGTCAGTGAAGAGCAGGAAATGAGGAACTCCCTCCTCAGAGGATACAGAAGCCTGATAGGTCAGCTTGTCAATCCGCCGTAAAACACAAGATCTGTTCATCGTATCAGTCAGCTGCCTGTGAGAGCTGCAGTAGATGTTGAAATTTTAAACTGTCTTTGTTCTGTCGTAACAGAGAGAGATGTCAGCAGAACAGACCGACACAATACGTTCTTCTCTGGTAACGATAATCCAGGACTGACTCTACTGCACGATGTGCTGATGACATACTGCATGTACAACTTTGATCTTGGTATGTATGTCTGAACAACAAAGGTGCACCAGTACTGAAAACAATCAGATGTAACAAAAATGAAAATGATTATTTATTTATAATGAATTAGCTGCTGTAATAAGAGCATAGCATGTCTTTAGTCATTAATTTGGTCAGATTATGTGCTTACTGGGGCTCTATAATCTTAATAATTATTAAGAATATTACAGTGACACTCATTTTTGGACAATAAGAACAGGCAGCAAGATACAAAAACATTTTAAAGATGTACTAAAATGAGACACAGATTATTATTCTCAGCACGTTCATATATAAAGAACAGTGTAGGAGGTTAGGTGTTTTAAAAGGTGGCTCTGCACATAGAGCATTAATAACACATACAGTAATAATATGTGGAAATAATTACACCTGTGACCTTCATCCTTCCCGTCTGTATACCCCAGTGCCTGCAGTAAACAGCAGTAGACTTTTTTTGTTCATTACAATCATCTTTTAGATAATTGAAGGGATGTTTTCGGTGACCATTCAGGCTGATTACATCAGGACAGCATGGGCACCCTGACCGGTTTGCGGCTACGCAGCCCCATACGCAACAAACTGAGTTGCACTGTGTGTTCTGACACCTTTCTATTGGAACAAGCAATCATTTTTTCAGCAATTTGAGCTACAGTAGCTCTTCTATTGGATCGGACAACACGGGCCAGCCTTCACTCCCCACGTGCATCAATGATCCTTGGGTCTGACCCTGTCGCCGGTTCACCGGTTTTCCTTCCTTGGACCACTTTTGGTAGGTCCTGACCACTGCAGACCGGGAACATCTCACAAGAGCTGCAGTTTTGGAGATGCTCTGACCCAGTCGTCTAGCCATCACGATTTGGCCCTTGACAAAGTCGCTCACATCCTTACGCTTGCCCATTTTTTCTGCTTCCAACACAAAGTTCAAAGTTCAAAATGTTCACTTGCTGCCAGGTGCCATTGTAACGAGATAATCAATGTTATTCACTTCACCTGTCAGTGGTCTTAATGTTATGGCTGATCGGTGCATATCCATGTCACCCTGACACTTTTGTTTCCATCTGTCCAGGTTATGTCCAGGGGATGAGTGACCTCCTTTCTCCTCTCCTGTTCATCACCCAGAACGAGGTGGAGTCCTTCTGGTGTCTGACAGGCTTCATGGAGCTGGTGGTTAGTAGAAATGTCTCACTTTTTCTGTGACCTTTGAATTTCAGGCTGTACAGTTGTGTTACTGTGTTACAGGAAGCGTAGACTACAGCTGCAAACAGAAAGTTTGACTCAAAGCTTAGATTGTTGCTGCTTCGTGCGGTCAGTTAAATGATTCCTGTGTGGTGACTTAATGCTTCATCAGCAGTTCTGATTTAACTGAAAGCAGGAAGCACACATTGTTAAATTTACAGCAGTTTCATTGTGGTTTGGATGCCTTTTGCTGTGATTTCTGTTAAGGTTTCAAACTGAATAGGTCATATAAATAGCAGTTTTTTGATGTGTGCAGTGACTTAACAAGTCTGTCCTCATTTCCTCTGCAGCACCAGAACTTTGAAGAGTCTCAGGAGGCCATGAAGCAGCAGCTCCTTCAGCTCAGTATCCTGCTGAAGGCTCTGGACCCGGAGCTATGTGACTTCCTGGGTTAGTCAGCTAATACTCACCCAGTCACACTGGATTAGATTAAAATAAAGTCCTGAGGCAGAGCTGGGAACAAGTTATTAGGATAATGCAACAAAAAGTAGGGCAAGGATATGGATTAGAATCTATTAATTATGATGTATAAAAGTATACACATATACAGCATCTGCAGAATGGGTGTACACTATGTTGATATGCATGATAAGATTGAAAATGTATGCTGCTAAATAAGAGGAAATTCATGAATTCACAGGATACAGGGTATGTAAAATATGCAAGACCTAACTCTCGATATTACTTATTTTCAAGGAGCTCATTTCTCTTTTTTGTTGGCCACTAAACTAAATTGAAACATATATATTTCTTCTGTCCATCAGACTCTCAGGACAGCGGCTCTCTGTGCTTCTGTTTCCGCTGGCTGCTCATCTGGTTCAAGAGAGAGTTTTCCTTTGAGGACATCCTTATCATGTGGGAGGTGAGTGCACCACAGCTGCTTTTACTTATATTCATGAATATTTTTATGATACTAAAACAACTAAAGTACAGTCAGGATGGATCGCCTTGATGATGTTAAGCTTCATATGCAAACATGCATGATTTTTGAATGATTTAAAGGCTGTATGTTCAAAAAAGTTATTTTCTTGTGTTCACTCGTCATTCATTGGTATATCTGTTGATCCCTTACTCTGGAAATTAGCAAGCAATAATCATGATCAAAACAAATGAACTGCTGGTAAAATAAACATAGTGTCCATATACATTGATTGCTGTTGGTATGAATGAATTCTGTAAACTTCATTTTTTGCAATTGCATTTATAGTATTAACTTAGATGTGATGATAAAGGCTTCGAGAGTCTGGAAATTTCAGGTTCAAGTACATTGAAGGTACTTGAAAAGTGCTTGAATTTTACTCTTAAAAATCTGTACGAACCCTGCGTTAATAACATTTGACTTTTATTGAGGTATCTTCTTGATTTATTTATTGAAAATAATAAATAGTGTAATTATGTATCTTATCTAGCTAACTTAATTTACAAGTATTGTTTCGTAAAACATCCTTTTCCTTCCTCAGGTCCTCTGGAGTCGTCTGCCATGTGACAACTTCCACCTGCTGATCGCCTGTTCAATCCTGGAGTCCCAGAGAGGAGAGCTGATCGGCTCAGACCACGACTTTAACACTATTCTCAAGGTGAGTACTGTACATGTGTGTGTGTGTGTTTGTGTTTGTGAGACAGGAAGTGAGTTACTTTGTCTGTAACTATACACTCATCTGTGTCCACATTGTGAATGCTCCTCAGCACATTAATGAGCTGACGATGAAGTTGGACCTGCAGACTGTTCTGGAAGGAGCAGAGGCCATCTACCTACAGCTGACTCAGTGCAAGGTAAGAGCTGCTTCATGGGCCAATAAGATCCAACATAGAGTCAAGTATGAGTCTCAGTGGATATAATGAAGAGCAAACATGTACCTGTATTTTAAAAGCTAAATATAACCCGTGAGTAACCCTGTCCTCTAACCTCCTGTCCTCCTCAGGAGATTCCCCTGAAAGTGCTGCAGGTCCTGGGTCTCTACGTCCCCTCCAGCTCCGAGGAGGACAGCCCAGACTCCCAGGCCAGTGAGACACAACGCCTCCTCTGCGAGTCCCAGGCAGGAGCTGCTGCCTCTGATTCAGCATGCGTTCCCACCTCTCCTTAAATGTGCAGATCAGCTGGTGGACTGATGTATGGACGATCTTTATATATGAAGAAAGAGATATATATAAATATAGACTGTATATGATCAAATGAGAAGGAATGCAGACTGTTTGGTGAAGACTGTTGTTACTATTTGTCAGAGGCAGGGGGCGGTGTTGAGGTTTTTTTTTCGTTTAAAGTACCCATGAGTGTTACAGTTTAAGATGTTCTAGAAACACTATAGCCTTACCTGCAGTGCTCCTTTTCTTTGTGTATGTCGCCACTTGTTTACATGTCCTATGTCTTTGCTAAAGAGTACTGCCCTCCTTTCTTACTCTCCGTGCTGCTCTTTTACCTTTTCACAAGTTATTTAATAATCATCTGTGCTTGTCCTCTCAGTGCGTTTTATTATGCGTCCCCTTGCCACTGCTCCTTTTACAAAGGGAAGAAGATGAAGGATAAACTCACTGGCAGCACCTTGTTAGTACTGTACGATGCCATTCCAGCCCTATGCAAACTTTATTGCATGCCTTATAGTTTTCACACGTGTGGCGTGGTAATATTTTAAGCCTTGTAATTATCTACATGAAGTCATAATGTTTTCATCTGCTGATTATTTCCAAATAAATGGTTGAATCTTAACAAAGCAGGGTATTTATATTTTTCATTTCACTTACTATTCTGCACATCTACTCACAGCAAGGATCTGATTTATTTATTTACAAGTACAGACCAGTAGCACATATTAGAACAAACAAAATATTAGAAACGTCTCTCTGTGTAATGCAATACAATTGGACAACACCACTAATTAAAGTTGAATCAACTCCTCTTTAAAACTGTCTCAACAAGAACATTATAACCTTTATGAAGGAAGCTTTTATTACAGGCTTGTTGAATTAGACTGCTTTAGTTTTAGCTGGGTGTACCTAATAAACTGGCATCTGAGTGTAAAGCCTAAGCCAGTTTGCCATACCAGTCCCTGGATGGGCCCTTATACAGATACATAAAACTCAACAAGAAAATATATAGAAAAAACGCACAAAAAAAACACAAAATAACACAAATCGACATAAGAAAACAATCCAAACGGCATAAATTAAAAACAAACAAACATACAAAACACAAACAATAACACTGGATCATTCATGACTGATGTCTCTTTAAAATCTCTTTCACTTTCTTGGTGCATGATGAACCAAGAAGTTCATCATATTGATCCTCTGAACAGAGAAAGTCGTCTGTCCAAAGGAGGTTTTCCAAAAGACCAGAAGCCCTGAGAGGTACCACCATGTCTCACTGAGGGAGCCTGGTTATTTACACATGTATGTATGAGTTAAATATGAGCAACTTTAGGCAAGGCATGTTTATTTATATAGCAAATTTCAGCAACAACGCATTCAAAGCGCTTTAAATAAAATATAAAACATTAAAAGCATCAAGAAACACATGATAAAAGATGAAATAAGATTAAAAAATAAAATAAAATGAAATAAAATGTATAACACAAGATGGAAAATAAAACCCACTGAATAATAATAATAATACTTAAGTTATAGAGAACTTATAAACCACTTTTAAGACCAAGAGAATAGTAATAATCAAAACTTATTAAGGGTAACACTTAATGTTAACCCCCCTATAAGCAAAGTCTTTAATAACTGGGTTATAACACTATAATGGAAGCAGATTTTATTGATTTGACTCCCCTGCGAAGCATCCATAACTGGTATATAAACAGAAAATATATGACGACATAA
Organism: Sebastes umbrosus; assembly: GCF_015220745.1. Taxonomy (NCBI): domain Eukaryota; kingdom Metazoa; phylum Chordata; class Actinopteri; order Perciformes; family Sebastidae; genus Sebastes; species Sebastes umbrosus. The sequence continues at coordinate 17,145,156 of NC_051282.1, read as the reverse complement.
AAGTTGTTATTGTATAGAATTTGTCTTCATAGGAGAAGTTATAATTGTTGAAAATATTGTACATTAATAAACACTTAAAGCTGCATTATAATGTGCTTTTAAAGAATTACTGCTTAGATGATTTATACATTATGATATATGAGGAAATTATGATAAAATTTAAAAAAAAAAATGATTTCTGAAATTGTAATGATCCCAGTGGTGTAACAGTATAAACAGTATGTGTTTATGTAGCGTGTTAACTTGTGAACTGGTTAAACTTTGTCCCCTCCCCTCTCCTCCCCTCTCCCCTAACCCCCCTGTCGCCAGCAGGTGTCTGTGTGAGGTGAATGGCTGAGAGAAAATAGGACCTCTGTTCTCCTCTGTCCCGGGAAATGAGCTGGAAAATGAGGGGCGGGGAACCACACCCCCTTCTCAGGACCTCTTTTGGCTCGCCGCTGTCTCTTTCCCCCTCCGTCAGTGTTGTTTGAATACAGCTGCGACATATGAATTTAGCAGGGTGCTTAAACAGGCCCACGATCTGTCACCCTGTTCCTCTTCCTCCCTCCGTCCACCCCAACCTGACCTCCAGAGACAAACTCACTCAGCCCTTCATTCAAACTCAATCTGCTTTCAGCCTGTTTTATAGGCAAGGGCCTTGTCGACAGCTTTAAACCCCATATACTCTCACTAATGCTACAATCGACTGAGTGTTAGAGGATTAGGCTCTCTTCATGTTGTCATTATGCTGGCTGTCTTAGAAAAGCTCTTATCTGCAGTAGATGATGATGTGACTCAAAGTCTGATGCCCTCTGAGCTGGAGGTTTGAGCCGTGGGTTTAGTATGACACTTTGTATGTGTCTCGAGGTGTGTTTATGTGTGGTGATTTTACAGGTTTCATTATTATTTAGTCACTAGTTGTCTTTTATTTCGATTAAATTTAACTTAAACACTCTCACAAGAGGAATGGAGATGAGTATAAATGACATACAAGAGTTCATCCTCCTCTTCAGGCTGATTTACACCTTTATAAGAGAAACATTGTGCTATTAGTCAGTGAGATTATCGGTGAGCAGCCGTCCTCACTGTCAGACAATTTTATTAGAAGAGTCCAGAGAAAGGCAAACATAACTGACATTCATATCCGTCTCTTAAATAAAGAGTTTGAGCTGCTTCCTATAAACTCTCCAGGACCAGGTGCAATAAATTCAAACATTACTTTTTACTATGTACATTAAAATCTCTTAATATGCACCCTTTGTAGTTACCAAAAGACCCTGTCCTTGTCTTATTTTTTTTAATGTGTTCTTATTTACTGGTTTTACCTGTTTCTATTTACAGTTTTTAATTGTATTAACTAGGGCCAAAGACATTCTTAGTCGACTAACACGACTTTAACAACTAATCGATTAGTTGATTTAATCGACAGATCTGTAAATCTGAGTTTCACCGCAAAGAATCCCACAAAAGCACCACTTTAAATCTTGTGTTTACCAGAGATGTGCTCACAAGTTTCTTGGAAAAAAGTCATGCAGCATGAAAAAAGCATGAAAAACAACTAATCGGCTAAAGAAATCTTAGTCCACTAAGACCAAAACAACCAATATATTTAACTAACGACTAAGAGGCGGCAGCCCTACTATTTACTGTTATTGTTACTCTTTCTGTGTCATATTTCTTTTTTAATTTCCGATATTTAATCTGTTTAACTGATGGATGAGTCTATTGTTGTCATGCTGCAAGTCAAATTTTCCGATGTGGGACAATAAAGACTGAATTGAACTATTCCAGTAAAGTAAATATTTGCACATATAAAAGTCAAATCAGAGCATGAGGACATGAATTAATAATTCCATGAGGTGGCACTTGTTGGAACTGGACTTTTTGTTGCAGACATGCTGAACCCAAGTGGGTTTTACTTATTTAAAAGCAGGAATTCCAGCTATGCATCAGAAACTGTGTCCATATGGCAGCTACCTGCTGTTCTGTTCTGTCAGTCTTCAGAGCTACAATCACATTCACAAATTAAAACTTTTTATTTTTGAATTAATATAATTAAAGATTTTTCTTTTAGGGTGGATTTTCCATTCGTAAAATGCGAAATACAGTTTTCGTTAATGTTGTTGGGTGTTTAATATAGTACACCATCCTTTAGTTAAGTTCTCATTTTTTAGGTTAGGTTACAACCTGTTAACACACTGGCAATAAAAAACTATTTATATGTGAAAAAAGTTACATACAGTCCCTTTAAAGTTAATAACTTCATTAAATTCATTATAATCTTTCTATTAAATATAGTATAGTTCCAAATGTTCTTCTCAAATATCATGTCAAATTTCATTTATTTAACTTTTTACTCCTGAATGTACGCTCATAGCTAGTGAAAACGGCCACCAGCTCCACTTTGAATAGAATGAATTATTGATGCTCAGCTGAAATCAAGTGTCAGTGAGGCCGACGTCTATTTAACTTCTATTGGAAACATGAGCTGCCATTGATGCCTGAATGTGTGAAGGGCCACCTGTAATGACTGTCAAATACAATCTGTATTCTCCACTGAGGAGTGCGACCCCATTGTGACCGTCAGAGGAGTCCCCCGAGAGGGTGCTGCTGTGAAAAGTGTGTCTATCCACCCCATGAATGTGTGTGTGAGGAGCCAGCAGCAGGCAGAAGGCCAGGGGCTGTTGTCTGACACTGATTTGTAAAGGGAGACAATACGGCTCATTGACCTGCCCGGCTCCACTGTCTGTTGCACATACCTCGCCCAGCCCTCCCCGGTGGCTGCGCTGCTCTTTAAACACCAGCAGCAGATTGCCACATGGAGGGCGGGGGGCAGAGGGCCACAGGTTGCTTTGACAATGAGAAACCTCAGAGGAGACGAGACAGAGACAAGAAACATAAATATACAATAAAAAAAAATACAATGAAAATATAAAAAAAATAATATTATTACTATTTTAAAATATGTAACTATTGATCTTATATCATTGTTGGGTATTTTATTTCATTTATCTTTCAAATTATTTTATTTGCCTCGTTGCAGTCCTGAAATGTTTCAATCCTGGTTTAACCATGTAAAACACATTATAACTTTATTTTGAAAATTGATGTACAAATAAAGCTTATCATAACTATATTTTCTTATCTATCCTATGATAAGAAATATAGTATCAATATAGTATTAGAGGCCAGGTCATACTGTTTACACTGGTGGTTCCCAACTTTCAGGCTTGTAATTTCTTGTGACAAAACTAAATCTGTTGGCGTCCCCTCATCACAAGGCTACAACTAATGATTGTTGTTATCATCGATTAACCTGACAATTATGTTTTTGATCAGTTGATTCATTGTTTGGTTTAGATTTATGTTTTTTTTTTACATACAGCTCCTTCATGTTTTTAGGTTGTGTGAAATAGTTTTGTAAAGTTTTGCTGTTTAAGAAAAGTCAGAAAATAATGAATAAATGTCTGACACAATTTCCCAGAGCTCAAGGTGACGTCTTCAAACAGCTGGTTTTCTCCAAAAAAAAAAAAAAACAGTCCAAAATCCAAAGATGATTAATTTACTCTCATACATAAAAACCGAAAAATATCACATTTGAGAAGTTGGAACCAGCAAATTTGGGTCATATTTCAAAAAATATTTGAATGATTAATCAATTATCAGAATTGTTGCTGATTGATTTTATGTTTTTTGAATAATCTATCAAATTAATAATTATTTCAACTCTATTTACCTTAAAGATCCGGGAAATGTCTAAAAATATGAACAGAATTTTTTGCAATTTTTGCAGAAATATGTAAATATTATTTTCCTAATTTATCTTGTAACTCCAAGTTTGAAAACCACTTTTAGTTTTTTTATTATCAGAAATCCCAACTGGGATAATTGTATAAGTATTGCAATTGTAATTATCAAAGAAACAAATGTAATAATATGTATTTATGGCTGACTATCTTTAAAGACAAACATAACTGAATAAATGGTAAATTTAATAAATATCTCTTCATCGAACAGCAGCAGGATTTAACATCCAGCCAGACTTTGACATATTTCCTCTGGTTGTAAACAAACACCGTCCTCCTCCTTTTGTCATCCATTCCCATTGTCAGAGTCTGGATATGACCTTTTCTCTCCCCTCTCTGCCTCTCTCCCCTCATAGCCTTTTCTTTTCCTCCCTTCTCTCTTTCACTGTCGAAGACAAGCTGTTGCTCGGTCCCTGAGGGCCACTCCCTCACTTGTCTGCTCCTCTTTCCTCCCCCCTCTGCCTCCCTCTCTCCCCTGCTCTCCTCCATTCTCCCTCTCCCCACCTGTTGAAGCAATTGTTGCACTCACCATATTGTTGTCTTCTTATTATTTTATGTCACTCACGAGGGTCCACGCCCCTTTCTACGCTCTCTTTCCTCCCCTCTGTGCCACTCCCTCTCTCCCTCTCCCTCTCTCTCCCTGCTGGGTATAAAAGTCAGAGACAAAAGTTGAGCAGTGAGATTCAACAGAGCACCACAGGAAGCCAAAACTACCTCAACTAAGAAAAAGGATTTCACAGCTTCCTGTTTATCTGCAAAGCACCCAGCTTCCTCAGGTGACAGAGGGACACTAGCTGCTGTCTTTCTTCCCCATTTGGACATAAACAAGCTCATATTTTACCCAGCAGGCCATGCAGATGGACAGAGGCATGTCTGTGTCTCTGTGGTGTGAGGAGGTGGAGGATGACCAGAGTCAGGACAAGGGTCAGGACCAGAGCCCGACTGAGGCCCAGGTCCAGGCCCAGAGCCAGACTGAGCCCCAGGCCCAGGGCCACATCGTGGGCTCGTCTCAGCTGCGAGCCGCCTGGGACCCCAGCGTGTCCGGGCACCGTGTGATCCAGAGGCTGCTCCATGTGGAGGAGAGGTACATGCCCTCCATGCTCTACATCACCCTTATCCAGCGGGAGCCAGAGCGCAGGGAGGAGCTCGCCAAATGGGCCCTGGAGGTATGAATCTCTCCCCGCGGTGCTGGATGAGTTATGTCATCATCACAGCAGCTGTGACAGTGATGCCTCACATCTTCTTTTTCTCTCCTCTCCAGGTGTGCTGTGAGTGTGGCTGTGATGAGGCTGTGTTCCCCCTGTCTGTCTCTCTGATGGACAGGTTCCTGTCTGCCTCTTTGTCTATACCTGTCTCACCGTACTGCCTGGCTGCTGGATGCATCCTCATCGCCTCCAAACTCACAGAGTGTGACAACGTCACGGCTGACATGCTCTGTGCTGCAGCTGAATACAGCTTCCAGCCGTCCAACCTGCGGGTGAGTCAGTGAATCAGTCACATAGCATCCACACATGTGGTGCTCATACATTTACAGTGGGATTAAAGGATTAATCAACAAATAATATCACACAGTTTTGACTCAGTTCTTCAATTCAATATTGGTGCTTTCATCAAATTTAGAATTTAAAATTGGGGTAAATGAGGAAACTCACTGAACTCTGAGTGCAGACGTTAAAGGGCACATATGCTCATTTTCAGGTTCCTACTTTGGGGTTATAGGAGAACATGTTTACATGCTTTAATGTTTTCTGATCTAGACAGCCCACCAAAAAAACTGACAGGGTTGTCTTATTCCCCAGTTTGTGAATTGGAAGGCACTCCAGATACCAAAATGTATGAGCATATTTAAGATATATCAAAATATAGGCCTATCAATAGGCTAAATAAATCCCTTATGATATCTCCTCTCACATCACAATGTCTGTATTATAACAATATTACACAATCATCTCTAAACGCATCTGTTTTCCCTCCATCAGGAGATGGAGCGTGTCATCCTCGCCACCCTCCGGTGGGACACAGCAGCAGTGACTCCGCAGGACTTCCTCCCACATTTTCTTGCCTCCATGGGGGAGAGAGGAGATGGACACAGCGGTGACTCTGAGGAGGGGCTGCTCTCCACCCTGCGGCGGCACAGCGACACGCTGGCGGCCATGTGTGCGTGTGACTCCCGCTTTCTGGGAGCAACACCGTCACTTGTTGCTGCAGCATCACTAAACTGTGCTCTGAGGGGTCTGGGCACCAGGGGGCCCATTCAGCTGGCTGTGATGAGTGAAGCACTGGCGAAGCTCTGCCAGACTGACCTGGTGAGTACACCTGCAAAATCTGCACATTTATCTGATTTGATCACATTTAGAGTAAGAATTTTGTTTTTGCAGGGATGAGAGTTGCAAGAATAATCAGTTTTAAGCAAACAGACTCAGAATACTTGTGTTTTGAGGGACCTGCTTTGTTTTACAGTCTTTGCATCTATGACAAAAATCATGTATTCTCATTTATGTCTTGCATCCCAGGTAGTGCTGGAGTGCTACAGTGACATGATCGAATATGCCCTCCAACAGCGGCTGAGGAGTGGGCTCCAGCAGGGCCCCATGGAGAAGGATGAAGAGGTGGAGACCGAAAGGCCCGGGACACCTACTGACATGAGAGAGATTGATTTCTAAACACTGAATCAATTGTTGCATTGAAAGTGTGAATCAATCAAAAACCTTTCATCAAAGTTCATCAGTCAAACTGATATAAATTTATCATGACCTCATAATGCTCTGACATGTTTTGATACTTTAAAATTATTTTATTGAGTGACTGTTAATTTATTTTTTGACTTTATTTATTTGTGAACAATTTTTGCAACCTTGTGTTTTGCATGTGCCATATTTAATTATCTATTTCTATTAATTATATTGTAGGCCTTAGATGTTATTTTTTTATGCATAATATTTATACCTTTTATTTATTATCACGTGCAATTGTTGGCTCTTTCGATGTTAATTTATTTTCAACTTGCCAAGACTTTGTGTTTGTGTACTGAATTAAATATACAACAAATATATTTTTCAAAGCAATTAAACGTTTAAAACGTTTGTACATAATATGTTTTGTGTTATTTCGTGTGTTATTTATTTACCAATAATGCGGCATTCACTAACTACTCATAGGGTAGTACTTCCGAGATTTAAGATTATGTGACAATTCATCTAGTTTTGGTGAGACATAATTACCACCTTAAAGAAAAGTGACAATTGTTGTTTTCTTTTAAAATCGAGGGTTTCTGACTTATTTTTAGCCGTAGTACGATAAAAAATAAAACATTAATCTGATAGAAATGGGATATATATCTACCAAAGGAAATTCCTCCATTATTTCCGACAGTACGTGAAGGCAGCATATTGGTCCAGCGCTGCATTTTCTAGTGATGGGAATTTAGGCTCTTTTTAGTGAGCCAGATCATTTGGCTCAGCTCACCAAGAAGAGCCGGCTCTTTCGGCTCCCAAAAGGCTCTTCGTTTTACCACTTCTGCCTTTTATAGTTCAGCCAAATTTAGCGCTGTTTTGACCTATGATTAGCATGTGTTCACATATATCACTTAAATTATTCAATATAATTATACTAATCCTTATAATTTCCAGAATACCATCATTTTACATGCTGCTTCATTACCGCGCATACACTCCTCTCTCTTTCTCTCCTCCTCTACTCCTGCTCTGTAACTGTAGACCATCAGCCGCGCACCCCCGCCCCTCCCTGCTTGAGGGTATGATTGTTGTCTGTCATCACCTGATTGAAGATCATCCTATCATTCTGCCTTGAATTAATAAAAAAATATATATATTTTGAAAATTGATGTACGAATAAAGCTTATTATTAGTATATTTCCTTATCTATAATATAGGATCAATACAGTATTAGGGGCCAGGTCATACTGTTTACACTGGTGGTTCCCAACTTTCAGGCTTGTAATTTCTTGTGACAAAACTAAATCTGTTGGCGTCCCCTCATCACAAGGCTACAACTTATGATTGTTGTCATTATCGATTAACCTGATAATTATGTTTTTGATCAGTTGATTCATTGTTTGATTTAAATTTATGTTTTTTACATACAGCTCCTTCAATTTTTTTAGGTTGTGTGCAATAGTTTTGTAAAGTTTTGCTGTTGTTTGGTTTATGAAAAGTCAGAAAATAATGAAAACATGTCTGACCCTCTAAAGAGCCAGTTCTTTGAACCGGCTCGTTCCTGACCGACACATCACTAGCATTTTCATGACGTCATTTTTATCCGACGCGACTACAGATCGTGCTTTCCAGCATCGGATCAGATATTAAACACATACGTGTGGTAAGAGACAAGCTATTTAAAGATACCTAGTGTTATAACAAACTTTAAATTGTGGGTTTCATATCGGCTGAGTTTTTTTAATCAAAAGAATCGAAGAATTAATAGAAAATCGTGACATAGAAGAGGTGACAGCGCAGGTAAAGAGACGTTTCTGTAGCTCGCTGCTAACGTGAGGTGTCATGGTGATGGAGAACCAGAACCGGTTATATCACCTGTTAAATGACCTTTTAAACAACTAATGATGCTTAAAATGTTATAAAACCCAAACATTAATTCACCCATGCTATAGGTTTAATCTCACAGGTGATTACATTTATAGAAAGATAACATTTATGTGTTGATTCCTCCACTCATCCGCTTCCGTGTTGTTCATTTGAAGCTAGTTATCTAGCTAGCTACACCAGCAAACCCATATAATAATAATAATATCCTAATTAAAACGTGTCATTTATTCCAGTAACGTTAAGTAACATTACTGCTGTCTTAAATTTAATATATGCTGTTAATTGAGCTCGCAAAAAGGAAGTTTTCCTGCTCAACATTGATCGTTAAGCCAGACTCCGTCTATAAAATGTGATATTATAGTTTCAACTCAATGGTTAAGACACACACGTGTAAAAAAAATATAAACCTTATATCTTTTATAAATCTTGTAAGTCTCCTGGTAAATTCGGCATACAATGTAAACATCAGCCACCAACTAATTACACTAAAATCAGAATTCAATTCAATTCAATTCAATTTGCTTTATTGGCATGACTGGCATGTGAAAGTGTCAATTCAATAATAAATAAAAAATAATTTAAAAAAAGAACAAAATAAAAACAAAAACATATATTTTCAATTCATTAAGCAAATTCCAATATATAGATATTTAAAAAGAAACATGCATGTAAATGGAAGAAAACAATAAAGAAGTAATTAATGTTTGTTGTGTCAATAAAACTAACAAACAAATAAATAACAATTAATAACAATATATTGCAATATCAAAGGATAAATGTAAAAGAAAAGAAAATCAGAATATGATGTGTTCTCAATGACTATGTTACATATGCAGAGTTATCCAGGGTTGGGGTTACTATCTTCTCAGGTATGCTTTGGACTTGAGTCATGTAGCTAGTGACAAATAGAAACATAGTGTGATAAACTGTGTCTGCACCTTTTAAAATGAAAGTTTGACACCTTTCATGTGGAGGATAAAACGAGCCTCCTTTTATTCCCCTCCATATCTAGAGATCAAATCCAGCACAGTTAGAATATAGCAGTGTTAAGGCAGCTAAAAACCAAACTTGGTGCAATATCGTACTGTTCAGTTACAGAACACACACCTGTGCTGGATATAAATGACGAATGATGAAAATACAATATTCCAAATATGATCAAAAGCAGAATTGGACACATAAATGGTATTGTTTTATACTTTGCATATGAACATGTGTAGTCTTGGAATAATCACAATGGAATGTTATTTAAGATTTTGTTTATTTGTTTGTTTATTTGTTTCACATATATAAAAAGACAATAAAATACAATTCACATGAACAGAATGTACAATGCGTGTGAGGGTGTGGTAGAAACCTATAATGGCTCATATAAAAAAAACACACCCAAAGGACAAACAATAGGTAACAATACTATCATGACAAAATCACCAGTACATTTTAGATATTAGTGTTCAAAACATTTCACATATTAAAATATACAGTGTAAAGTGTAGAAGTAAAGTTCAAATAAAACAAAAATACAAATAAGCAGAAGAAATTGCCATATTTACAGTTTTTAAGAGCGATCATTTCTTATCAAAAATATCCCAAGAGTTCACTAAAAAAATAGCATTTTGTTGAATTTAAGGTCCAAATATGCAAATTGAGGACTGGCAAATGAAACATGAATTTGGATTATTTTTTGAATGAAATTTGGCACACCTGGCTGGCATACAACATATTGTGCAGCTATTGGGAAGGAGAACTGACACTAGTTTTTAATTGTCAAAAACCTGCCTCTTATTCTTTCCTGTGCTAAGATTGTAGCTTTTCAGTCAAAGCTTTGCATACAATATTGTAGCATACGTTGTTGTTTATTTTGAAGGAGGATGAACCTGAATCCCGGCTGGCTGCTGCTTCTTCTATCCATCTCTGCTGGGGTCTGGTCAGTGCCTATTGATCGCAATGGAGACAAGCAGGAAGCTAAAGAGGAAGTGCCGGAGGAGAACGGGGTAATGGTCTCAGTAGTCCTAGTCATGTACTTAAGCTGAGATTCAGGTTGTTGTGAATAACCTGTTCTTTACAACACTCTTTTTCAGGACACTGGCCTCTACTACGACAGGTATCTCAGAGAGGTGATAGAGGTTTTGGAGACGGACCCTCACTTCAGAGAGAAACTGCAAACAGCGAACACAGAGGACATCAAGGTCAGCATCCATTTCTTCTTCATTCTCACTCTCAAAGCCTCCTCATTTACCTTTTTGCAGGTAACAAGAGGATCTCATGTTTAATCTGTTCTTCTCACCTGGATGTCTCGTGTTCTCTGTTAGAATGGACGTCTCAGTAAAGAGCTGGACCTGGTCAGTCACCATGTGAGGACTCGTCTGGATGAGTTGAAGCGTCAGGAGGTTTCTCGCCTCAGGATGCTGCTCAAGGCCAAACTGGACAGCACCAACACACAGAGTGAGTGGACTCAATTTCCTGTAGAGAGAAAGTATTTATGTATTTATACCTATGGAGATAGATTGTATCAGATTTAATTTAAAGATCTCCGGTGGACAATTGGATGGTAGTAGAGAATACTAATGTTTAAGTAGTACTGTCTTTTTATAAGTAGTTTGATTATGTACTGAATTATAAAGTATGTTGTTTACTTTATAAAACATTTATTGACAAATCACTTGTCTGAACCAATAGTGTCTCATTTTACTAATAAATAATACATACTACATTTGATCCAAATTATGCTATAGTAATTATGATATGTAAAGCAATATTTTTGCGTATGGGAGGACTGCAACCTGCAAATGTTTGTGTTTTTTTACTTGAAAAATAACTAGAATTAATAATTTAAAAGACTGACTTGGTTACTTTTTTGGTCCATCAACTAAGATAATGGAAGGATAATGTACAGCAAGCCGGTCATTGTTGTGAAATAAACCCTGACAGGGTCTCGCTTCGCCCTGAAGGGATTTATTTCACAACAATGAACCGCTAGCTGTACATTATCCCGCTTATTACACGACTACTTATTTAAAAAATCTATAATTTGACACAAAAACAGTTCGCCTGAGTCCAAGATCAGAACTGTACCTATAGCAACGGTCTGTTATACATAGTAACGGTCTGCTATAAAGAAACAACAGACGGTAGAAGGCATGATTGACCAATCAGAATCGAGTATTCAACAAAGACTTGTAATAATCAACATTAACTGACGATTTCAGCAATGTAAGCATAGATAGACAACCAGAATCTTCATGGACAGATTTGCAGTTAGAAATGGATACACCTGCACGAGTGCATATGTTTAAATATGCAAACAACTCAAATACATAAAAACATCCAGTTGTTCCCTATAAGCTGTTCACATTTTCATTAACAGATATGAAAATTTAAATTGTATGTAAAAAACAAATGGATGCAGCTCTAGCAATTATTAATTGTTATCACTTATCATGCTATTTCTTAATATCAGTTCATGTGCATGGAAGCAGATCACATTTTTCCCAAGCAAAGCAGATGGAAGCAGCACATGTACAAAAGAATGTTCATGTAAAATGTTTTACTGCCATTGCTTGTAAAATAAACACATTAGAAAGGTGTGTATTGAGAGAGGAATGTAGCCTCCACACAGAGATGTGTTCAGTGTGTATGGGACATAATGGAAGTCATGTGTTTAGTAATTGATGTGTCTGCTGTGAAGGCCTGCAGATGGACCACGCCTCCCTGCTGAAGCAGTTTGAACATCTGGATCCCCACAATCAAAACACCTTTGAGGCCAAAGACCTCGAGCTGCTAATCTCGACGGTAAGATCATCCAAAGATAATAAAGACTGGATTTTTTTAGACCCCAGAGACTGTAAAAATCAGTCAACGTTTTATATGTTCTGACCAGATTTTAATGAATCCCCTCACAGTCCAGCAGAATCAAAATTACACTGATCAGACACAAGGGTGCTACAATTACAAAACAAGATTGCAGACTTGTTTCTGATTGTTCCAGACACCATATCTGACACCAGTTTTTTGATTTCAAGATGACAGCCTCTGTCTGGCTTTTTTGTGTAGGCCACAAAGGACCTGGAGAACTACGACGCCGAGAGACACGAGGAGTTCAAACGCTACGAGATGCTGAAGGAGCACGAGAGACGGGAGTACCTGAAGGGCCTGGACCAGGAGAAGAGGGACAGAGAGGAGAAGAGGATGCAGGAGCTTAAGGACAAACACCGCGAGCACCCCAAAGTCAATGCTCCGGTACGCACAAATGCACATATGTTGGTTTTCAGTGGAAGTGGATGAAGCTCTCTTACATGTTTTGCTGCATTTCCCCCACACTCAGGGTAGTGTTGCTCAGCTACGGGAAGTTTGGGAGGAGACAGACGGACTTGATCCTAAGGAGTTCAACCCCAAAACATTTTTTAAACTGCATGGTGAGTGATGCCTCTTCTTTTAACCCCTGTCTATTATGATATGAATAAATATGAATAAAGTTCCTCTCTGTCCTGTTTAGATACAAATGAAGATGGTGTTTTAGATGAGCAGGAATTGGAGGCTCTCTTCACTAAAGAGGTAAGGAACCCTACAGTACATCATGGCTTCAAACTCAAGGTTTTACTTGTTCGGTTTTACAATGAAACTCCTTAAAATGACATGACAGAATATCAAAAAGGGATGATCATCTATTTGAAAACACAGCTGTTTCTTCTGACAGCAGTGATATGAACAGCAGCCCTGTAACACCTGTTCATTTCCCTCCTCCAGCTGGAGAAGGTCTATGACGCAAAGAATGAGGAAGATGATATGATGGAGATGGAGGAAGAGAGACTGAGGATGAGGGAGCATGTCATGAAAAATGTGAGTCTAAAGTATTTGCTTTTATCTCTCTGCTCTTTTTTTTTCTCTGCTTTGCTTCAACTGATGCAGCATACGTTTCTGTGTTAAAAGGTGGACGCAAATCAAGATCGTCTCGTCAGCCTGGAGGAGTTCCTCAAGTCCACCGAGAAGAAGGAGTTCAGTAATCCCAAAGAGTGGGAGGTAAAGAGCCTCCAGATTTAAAACAAATGTCAAACTTGTAGTCTAAAGACCCAACTGACACTTCAACACAAGCTTTGTTCACATGACGTTTCTGCCAGTGTCCGCCATTTTCGTAGCTCCCTCTTGGATGCGTGCTTGTATCTGACATGAATGCCACAATATAGATTTCTCTTCCAGTAAAGATGGGATTAGGTCATATAAAGAGCATCAGCACAGTTTACTACAGAGTGGACTATACACCTTCCTTTTACACTAAAATATGTACGTATAATATGTACATTTGCATGCTAAGTAAAGTTGGAGACGGAAGCAGAACCAACTGATATGAAGAAGTTTTAGCCTTTACAAACCCAAAACATTTTAATAGTGTGAATTCCTATTGCATCGGTTCCCCTGCTGTCTCTGCAGACTCTGGAAACCAAGCCGGCGTACACAGAGGAAGAGCTCCAGCGATTTGAGGTTGAACTCAGGGACAAAGAGGAAGAGCTGAAGAGAAAGGCAGAGAATCTCCTTCAGCAGCAGGAGCTGCTGAAGGAGAGAGGCAAAGCCCTGGAGGCCCAGAGGAAAGAGTACCAGCAGGTAACTGTCCCGCCACGTCAGTCATCTGAAACTGGATTAAATAATCATATAGGGGTTAAACTTGAAGTTTTCAGCCTGTAATAACACCGAAGCATGTACAGATGATAATGCAATTGCTATTTTTCCATCCCAGGCGGTATTAGAGATGTCCCAGAGACAGAAAGAACAGCAGGCAGCTGACGGACAGCCTCCTGCGGGTCCCAATGGAGAACTACAGTTCCAAGCACAGACACCAAAAGTAGAAGATAAAGGTAAACAATCTGAGATATGATATGCGTGTTGTTGTTGGTGGTGTGGATTTCTGTTGTAATTGTTTTTATTGAGTGGTTCTTTCTCTCTCTTCTCTCACAGAGGCAAACGTCCCGGCTGAACACCCGGCCGAGGTCCAGAATAATCTGCCTGCAGAGCCTCCACAGAATCTGCCTATACACACTTAATGCAGCATGCTCCGACAGCCTTCACACACACAAACACACACATACACACACACACAAACACACTCTCTGATTTGCACTGACACAGATATCCAGATGGGTTGTATGTATAAATGGAGACAGACTTGGCTCCTGAATCATGACATATTGTACGGTGTGTTCATCTCTGTGGTCTACGTTAGATTTAAAGATCTCAACAACAACACTAAAAATATACATATGTGTGTTTTCAGAAATTTTCAGTTTCAGGGAAGTCTTCATCAAAGCAGGGTCTTCAGTGTTAAAACATCTTCAAATAAAGTCCTAATTTAAAACCTGTAAACCTCCAAACTTCTCGAAATCAAATTATTCTGGGGAGACTTTTGCCGGGACTGATTTAACTGTATACCCTCCAACTTGCTGTGCCTGCTACCTCTCACACCACAGTAACGCCTCGTATGATTGCATTCCCGGAGAACGGCGTCTTCCTCCATGCAGGTCAGTCAGAAAGCAGCTACCTCTTTTGAAACTCTCAGCTCTGGGTCTGCGGAGGACCACAAATGTCATGGAAACAGTAATAAAGCATTTCATTTAATTAATAGCTAATTGTACAAAAAATAGGCGTTAATACATTTGTTTACAAATTATTTTATCAATCTACAATTAAATAGACTAAATTACAATTACAATTAATGGGCAATAAGAAGAATTATAAAAAGATTTTAAAATGTTAATATTAATCCATCAAGCTATATGACTAATCAAATCAAATAGCTAATTGGAAAAGGAAATTACGCTTTTAAATGCCTGATTAAAATCTGTATTCTTAACTCAATGATGATGTACTTATTGACTGTTATATGTTGTTTTTTGTAAATCCCTTTTTTATTTGAACTATTTATACATGGAATAATATTTCTTTTGTAAATTCATTTTATAATTCCTCTTTTTATTTTCCGTTAGAATATCACATAATTAATAATTTTGTACTTTATTCTATTTATTCATAGATTAATAAATTAATTTCTAAACAAATTTATGAATGGCTGTTTTTATTGTACAAATAGCTATTAATTAATAAAATGCTTTATTACTATTTCCATGACTCTTGTGGTCCTCCATATAGGTCAAGTTTTCTCATTAGATTCAGATTGCTAAATGTTAAATATGAAATAAAAAGTAAATATTTATGCTCTGATTTTGCAGCCTTGTTAGAAAATATTTAATAATTAGTATATACTAAAAAAATCTAAATGTTAGAAAACAAAAATATACATTTGTGGGCCTGTAATAACATTAAATTACGAACATATTGGGGGCTTTATTAGATTGTCTCAGGCTGAATCTGGATCCTGAAAAGCAGTTGTGAGGTATTATATTACAACTATTATATTGTGTATATAATGTAGCACTATTTATATGTAAGAGTAAATTGTACAAACTACAATAACAACGTACAACAGAATATAAGTAAGAATACAGTATGGGGAGAATGTGTGTGTGATGGATGTGTGTGTGTCACCCTGTTTAGATGTGTTTGTGCTCCCTGCCTCCACCTCCTCTTCGTCCTCCTGCGGGTCACTGTGTGTCTCTGCAGAGAGACACTGGGCCTGTTGTCCACTGTCATGGCTCCCCGGGGAGCTGCTGATGCTTGTTGTTGTCCTGCTGGCGAGATGCTCCCCTGCCTCCCCGCCGCTCAGGGCATTCCTATCAGCATTCCTCTGACCCGCTGACCTTCCATGACCCCGCAGGGCCCCTCCTCTACTGGTGTCCATGCAGCTGCCCGCTGTCAGTCACCGCCGTCATATCAGCCAAATAGAGACGTCTTCAGGAAACAAGCAAGTGTTTATCATGATGCACTGCCCAGAGTTAATTTTGAAATGTTCAATCTTGTGGATATAGAAGCAAATACAGTGTGTCATTGAGTGTAACTGTGCACTTTATGGATGCTCATACATGTTTGGATATTTTCCAGCCAATATCAGTCCATAAAATACACTTTTGTTGCAGTTTTTGCATAAATATAGGTGCAAAATAGGTAAACCATTCTACTTTTATTCTGTTGCTAGTTAAGTGTTGTATTGAGGGGCAAACTCCCAGTGAAATAGTGTTTTATAGCTGATGATGACGGATACAAATAGTTTGCGGAGATACATTATTAGTGTGTCTGTAATGGAAAGGGCAATGAGAGACAATAAATCTGTTTAGATGCTTTTAAACAAGAGTATTATGGATGTACTTTATTGATACTAAATTGGGAAATTATTGTGTTATAGCAGTAGTAGGAACAGTAAATATACATATCAACACTATATATATACATGCAATATAAAGAATATATTAGGATGCACTATAAAAATACCAAACTACTACAACTAAGATATAAAATATAAACATAGCATAACATATTACAATAGCAAAGTGTGCAAATTTGTTGCATTTTTTAAATTTATTTTTAAATACTAAAATGAACATGAAAACTAGCTGTTAAAGCATTTTTGTATGCTGAAATAAAAACAATTACATTAAACTGCTTTTTACAACTACAAGAAATTATGAAATACTAAGCTGAAATTGAAGTATACTGTATATTTAAACCTAAACTTAAATAAAAGCAACAGAAATAATTAGTCATATATAGGGTTTTATTATTCCTGTGGTAGGATTGTCTGTATTACATCATCTGTAGCCAGTTTCCTGTGAAACCGTGAGGTCCAGCTCCCTGTGGGACCTTTAACAGGTCTGGGTGTTGGTCTGCAGAGGACATCGTCCACAACAGGCGCTGTGACATTTCATCCAGCTGTTAGTGCCCAGAGGTGGAGCTGAAGCTGTCAACAGGCTGTCAGTGGGTCTTTTAGGACGTCATGATGCAGTGAGTTCTGGTGAGTTTAGCTTTAAAGGTTCCTTTTGTTCAGATAATTAGAAATACTGAGACTGTGTACATTTACTAGACTACACTTGAATTAATTGCCGTATTATACTCTTTCTCCCTTAAATCTTTCTTAAAATTGCACTTACTGGTTATTTATATTTCAGATAAACACACTATTTTATGTACTGTTAGAGTTTAAAGTAGCCAGCTTTATATATTTATCTGTTCAAAAACAAGTTCCATTAATAGCCCTATACACTATATATACAGTATAATAGTGACTATAGTCATATACTGTATAGTGACTATAAAACTATATACAGGAACAAACAAATACTGTGATTCTGTAAATGGTGCCTCAGTAATAGACCTCATTCAGGTGCTGTTGCCAAACCACAATGTGTCTGTTTGTCCGTTCCGCTCTGCTCTGCTCTCTTCATGTTTTTACAATCTTAGATGAACTTGTCATTTGAGGCTGACTCGTCTTCAGGTCTTTGCTGATAATGTTGAATATTTGTGAGGCAGTTAATCAAGTCTGTGATTCAGCTTCTTATTCAATGACCCTGTCTGTCACAGAGGTGGTCAAATCTCAATATGACAAACAAAATATAGTGCAATAAATAAACATAGCACAAGTAGTAAAAAAAATCATAGTATAAAATCAGCAGCAGGATTAGTTAGCAGCACTCTCAGGTGATTTTAATGGCCATATTTACAACAACTTTAGATTATTCTGACCATTATAAGTACTAAATCTCTCAAACTAATTGTATGACTGACTAACAGTGTCAGACAGGACATTATCTTTATTGTGTTATTGTGTTTTTATTGTGCTGATGTTTTATATTTTTATGCTGCTTTGCTGCAAAAAAGAATTTCTTCTGAACTGTAAATGATCAGATTCCTCAAGAGATGCAGATATCAAGTTGCCTTCTTAAAGAATATTCTCTGTAAAACTATTTAACTATAAAACAGTTTGTAAGTATTAAAACTCATACAGCCAAAGCTGTGATCTGCTGTTTATCATCACAGACTTTCTTTCTTTCTTTCTTTCTACTGTACATCACCCTCTCTGAAGAGAACATTACGTCACCACCTCTAAGACCCGCCTCCCCTGCGATCTGATTGGCTGACAGGCCTCATGACTGGTGATGGTGACTGGTACCTTTTTTTACTTACTTGAGTAGGTGGTAATTTAATGATAAGGAATAAATAAATTGTAGATCAATTTGTTTGAATAACATAATTTAATACCTCATAAATCCCCCCAAATTACTCACCTTAATATGAACTTTTAACAAAAGTTTTGGTAATCTTTAAGTTGTTCATTGCTGATTGTGACCTTTTAAAAAGTTCCTCATACTGTTCAGTTTCACACATTAACATGTGAATGCATGATGGTTATTTAAAAATAATCAAGACATTTGGCCTAAAACCTTATGGTGGCAGTTCATTTCTCTTATTGAACCACCAGAGGGTACTATTGTTTAATATTCTTTAAGCAAGTTTCATGTACCACACAGTGAGAATAAATTGAGGAAATCATTCTCACTCTGATGATGTTCATTGGTTTTGTGTTTAAAGGTATGAAACTGTAACAAAGTGCAGTTATGAGTGATTGTGAGGATGTGAGGAGTTTATATAGCCGCCGGTGAGAGCTTGTTTCTTTAAGACCCAGCATCTTTACCGAGGAGGAGAGAGATGAGGGAAGATAGACGATGGGAGGTCGTCAAGGTACACAGAAACATCAGGAAGCTCTATTATTTGTCTTCAGAATAAAGTTTCAACTTGTTTGTCTTTATGTTTTAGGTTATCTACAGTAGTGATTAATATTATTATTTATCAGTCATTATTCTTTTTTTTTAACAGAGTGATACTATATTGCTAATTTTCAACAATTTGTCCCCAGGAAGTCAATAAAGGCTTGGTATACCAATGTGTCTTTACACCTGTCCTAAGTTCCTGTTACCTGTCCTGCAAATCAGTTTCTGATGCTATAAAGTGATGTCTACTCACAAACACTCAATGTGAGCGTGCATCAAGAAATTGTGATAAAAAAAAAAAATGAAACTAAAGTGATATTTATTAGAGATTTTAACAAGATTCTGGGGTTTTATTTGTCGCATGCTCATACAAAATGTGCAGTCAAATGCTGGAGTTGTAGGCTATACCATTAAGGCTGTGCTAATAAGCTAGTGCAATAAATCATAATAATTTTTTTTTTTAATTTTTTTTTTACTTTTGCTTCATTTATCTGCTTGTATTGTCTTGTGAAGCACTTATTAGAATGTAGTTATTATTATTACTATTATTTTTAATATTATTATTAATAATAATAATAATATGAATTATTATTTTTATTATTTTCTTTTTATTTTTGCTTCATTGATCTGCTTTTATTGTCTTGTGAAGCACTTTGTACAATATACATAACAAATAACATTACATATAACATAATGTAACATACATTTTCTAACATAATGTAACGTACTTTTTTTTGGATAGCATTCCTATAAGTTGAAGGGTATAAATATATGTATGTATACATCCGTTTCTGGACACGTGTACATTTATACACATTTATGTATATATACTGTATATTTGTTTTATCAACTTGCCCTACCATTTTACCACTTCTATTATTATTGATATGTTCTGTGATGTTCTGTTTTAGCAGTTACCATGTTTGTTTTACTCTATCTGCTTTTATTGTCTGATGTTCTGTTTTACCAATTACCATATCTTTTATTTTATTTATCTGCTTTTATTGTCTTGTGAAGCACTTTGTAACATCTGTTTTGAGAAGTGCTATAAAAATAAATGTATTATTATTTATTATTATTATTATTATTATTATTATTATTATTATTATTATTATTAGTTTATTTAATAATATGTATTATTATTATTATTATTATTATTATTATTATATACTAAATGATGAATCAATGATATAAATAATTTCAAAATATGTTGCTACATTAAAATGTTTAAGTATATTGACTCGATGTAGCCTATGTGGGCTATGTAATATTTCAGTATGTAAAAAGTATGGGTTAATTAATTGGCTCATTTCCACCCATGTCTAGTCAGGGTGATCATTTGTGGTCAGTCCAGATGTTTTGCAGACTTCTATCATTTTATTGTGAAAGTGGTGACCGGATGCTGCCTGTGTCTCCTGTGTGTATCTTGCCAGAGAGAGAGAGAGAGAGAGAGAGGATGGAGCAGGCAGGCTGGTAACCGGGCTGCTGTAACGGGGATAATCTGCAGCCTCCGTGTCTCAGGTGCTCTGATGGAGTGAACCGGCCACCGATGAGGCGCCTTTACTTCCTTTCTCTGTCGATCATGGAGAGGGTAAGAAGAAGACACACTAAAGGGCTGAAAGCCACCGTGATGCTCGGTGCACAGATGTAGCCGTGCGTTAGACCGTCCAGCTGTTTTTATGGGTGGAGGAGGAGGAGGGAGGATGGAGGGATGGATGGAGGGAGTGGGGTGTTGATAGGAAATAGACGCCTTGCAGTCGGAATAAAACCGCCGTTTTTTCGACATTAATCTTAATCACTAAAAAATAATCCAATCTATCTTTCTGATTGAACGTGTTAATTAGGCCTTCATCATTTTACAGCGTGATTGTCACAACCTCCTCCCATGATGTGTGATAGGCTATATCCTGCACAGCTTCAAAATATTCCCCTCTATTTAGACCATTTATTATTTATTATTATAATAAGACAGCAATTAATTCCCATTCCTAACACCCATGAGGATAATAAACCTGCATTCACTCAGAATATTTTTTTTTTTTTTACAGATGGGTAGAAAAGAAGCCCATTTCCTCCTGGATACAGCCTCGTAATTACAATTCATGATGACACCCTTTTTTTTTCTCTCCTCTCACATGAATGTATGAAACAGCGCCGCATCTTTTCTGCTATACCTACACAGGCCTGATGATAATTTGTTGTGTGTTTGAATAGGCTGCGACTCATTTCCGTACATCATGCGCATTCATTTTCTACCATTACGACTATGGACGCTCGGATACATAAAGCCGAGACATGCACTGATGGATGAATTACTCCAGACGTTGAGTATCGCGATGCCAGTCAGTGGAAGAGAGAGAGAGAGAGATGGAGAGAGAGAGAGAGCTCTGCTGCTGCTGCTGCTGCTGCTGCAACAGCAATGCTTACTCTGTCTTTGAGGGTTTGGAGAAACGCCTGAGAAAAGGTGCTCTAGTGTGTGTCAGGATGGATCATATGTGTGTGATGATATGAGATCACAACCTGGTGGGAAATGACTTACTTACTTAGTCCTTGTTGCGCCTGGTGGCACATAGGGCAAGGACTAAGGATCTCCACTCATCTCTGTTGTTTGCTTTCTTCTCAATGCTGTTCCAGCTGTATCTTCTCTTCTTCATTTCTCCTTCGATGGTTCGCCTCCAGGTTGTTTTGGGCCTCCCTCTTTTTGCGTTTTCCCTCCGGTGTCCAACACAATGCCACTTCTGTCATTTCATCAGATGGTTTCCTTTAATACATGTCCAATCCATCTCCATCTCCATCTCCATCTTCTTCTTATCAATATTGTTTCCATGTCCAAGCACCCTGTCGTTTTGTGTAGTTCATGGTTTGTGATCTTCCTAGGCCAGAATATCCTCATGATCTTTCGTATTGTGAAAGCTGGAAAGCTTGCCTATATGTCTCTTTCAGTCATTCCCCAGCACTCAGCCACCATATAGAAGTACAGATAGTACACAGCTGTTGTATAACTTTATCTCGGTGTTTCTAGTTATGTGTGTCGACTTCCAGATGTTTCCAAGTCTTAGAAATGCTGTCTTTGATTTTCCTAATCTGGTCATCATTTATTATATTTATTATATATATACAAAATGATGGAGGAACACATGATGTTATATATAACATCATGTGTTCCTCCATCATTTTGTTTTTAACTCACATTCTTCTTCTTCTTCTTCTCGTTCCAGGTTCGTCTCTCATCTCAGTGAAGCCTGGGCCGGGGGTCAGAGGTCATCCACCAAACCTGCACTTCTCCCTCTTTATCCCTGCACCCCCACCTCCACCCCACCCCTCCGCATCCCTACACTGTTTCCCCCCCGAAAACCACTGGAACTCTCACCCACACAATCACAGAGCTACCCCACCACCCCCCACCAGCACTGGTCTCTGGCCTGCCGCCCAATCAGCTTGCGAGGAAATAACCCCCGAACCGACGCAGTAACTTGTTGGCCCGTTTGATGACGAGTCAGTGGTTCTAGTGTCCTACACATCCTCTCAGATATCACCTCTCACACCCAGGCCTCAAGATGATGTGCGAGGTGATGCCCACCATCTCGGAGGACGGGCGCGGCGGAGGAGGCGGCTCGTCTTCCCCGGCGGGGGGCGGAGGAGGGATGGGCGGAGGAGGGATTGGAGGCATTGGGGGCTACGGCAGCAGGGATCCCCGTGGCGGTAGTGGTGGCGGCAGCAGTGGCAGTAGTGGAAGTGGAAGTGGCGGTGGCGGCAGCAGCGATGAGGGTGGCAGCACGGGCAACCTGGAGTCGCTGATGGTGAACATGCTGACGGAGAGGGAGAGGCTGCTGGAGAGCCTGAGGGAGACCCAGGACAGTCTGGGGACGGCGCACCTCCGCCTGCGAGACCTGGGCCACGAGAAGGAGTCGCTCTCGAGGCAGCTGTCCATCGCCCTGCCACAGGTACGACGACGGAGGGGGTCAGGAGGTCACACAGTCTCACTAGTTTCTACATCACATAATGCTGTTACTGAAGGAAACACACATGTCTCAGCTCAACTGTTTATATCCAGACACCCATCCTGACTGTGTGAGGGTATTATTATTATTATTATACTATTATACTTCAATTGATATACTGTAGGTCATAGTTGCCTTGTCAAGGTCAGACTGAAGGCGTGAATGAAGGAAGGTTTCATCTCTGCAACTGGCTTGAAATGACAACTTCACTCATGTCATTAATGCTATTGTGTTATGTCACGGTGTAGTCAAGTGTGTGAGCATTTAGTCATTACTCTGCATGTTTGACTAACGGAACAGTTCACCCCGAAATGAAGACTCAGTCAGAGTAACATGTCTTATTAGATTTTGTATCCAAATGCAACGCATGGTGCATTCAAAAGTGCAATGTTTACGTCATTATCTCTCACATGTTTGTTACTCACAACGCTGTGCACATCCCAGCGTGCAGGGATGCGTTGCACTGCACGCATGACTGAAGCATTATCGTTGAGGAAAACAGAGGAGATGAATGAATGGGTGAATTTTGGACATATATTTTATTTGTCTATTCATTAAACGTTTAAGGAACGTTGCTTGGTATTTCCTGCTCTCATTAGAGCAGGAAAAAGACGATTAGCTGTTAGCTTTAATAGTTTGGGTAAAGGTTGAGATGGAAGTATTGGTAAGAATTTGCTATTTGTTTTGTGGTTCTGTGTGCTGACTTCTACGGCTGCCCCCTCTTAGTCGATTAGTCGACTAATCAGTCGTTTTGGTCTTAGTCGAAGAAGATTTCTTTAGTCGATTAGTTGTTTTTTATGCTTTTTTCATGCTGAATGACTTATTTCCAAGAAATTTATGAGCACATCTCTGGTAAACACAAGATTTAAAGTGGTGCTTTTTTTGTGTGATTCCTCGTGGAGTGAGTCAGCTTCACAGATCTGTCGATTAAATCAACTAATCTAACTCATTGATTAGTCAACAAAATCATATGAGTGTTAGTCGACTAAGAATTTCTTTAGTCAAGGACATCCCTACTGACTTCAGTGGAGTGTTGACTGACACGTGGGTGTGTAGTTTAGGTGAACCTCTCCTCTAAGTTCAGATACTACTGAAGGTTACAGTTTGGGAATTGCAAACAGTCGTTACTGCGTCTCAACTGGGTATCATGATCCAGTCTAATTATCTCAAGTTTAATATGAAACAGGGAAAAACAAGCCTGCTCTGCTAAAAATCTTAAACCTTAAAAATACAGAAAATAGTCCACATTAACAGGATATATGATATACTGTATAGGGCTGTCACAATATCAGATTTTCAATGCACGATCATTGTGGCCAAAAGAATTCACGATAACTATATTATTGGGATATCTATAGAAAATTTTAAAATCAGTCAAATTCATCTATAACTTTGTTTATTGTGCGTTTTGTCTCTTTTTTGACAAATGAAATAAACTTCAAAATAGGAGTGTCAGGAGCTGGAGAGAGAGAGTCTGTAACCATAACTGTACAGAAGCATGATTTAAAGCTTCAGTAGGCAGAACGCTTTTGACATCATTGGGCTAAAATTGCATAATAACCTTTCAGCATATTGCAATTCAAGTGTTCTGAGAGAAAACTAGACTTCTGCACCTCCTCATGGCTCTGTTTTCAGGCTTTAAAAAATCTAGCCCATGACGGAGACTTTGGCCAATCACAGGTCATTTCAGAGAGAGAACGTTCCTATTGGCTGAATTCCAGCTGGTGGGTGGTGCTTGGTATTTCCTCAACTGATCTCAACATGGCTGCCGGGTCACAAACTGTCTCATTTTACAGCTAAACAGTACACTACAAGATGTTTCTGAAAACATTTGAGGCGAGAAATAGGCATTACAGTAACAAAATATTGATTCATATTTTATCAGCGCTGCCTAGTTTGACCGTTTGATCGGAGTTTGCGAGTGATTGACAGCTGCTCAGAGACGGCAGCTGGACGGCAGCTGGACGGCAGACTCCAAATCAGCTCTGACTGCTTGTTTTCCTCCGGTCTGTGAAATCTTGCAGATGCCGTTGGGAACACCGGAGTACACAGAGGCACATGATTTTTTTCAGATCACCTGTCTCATGCACTACTGTCAGGATATAGTGACCGTTTTATAAAAATAACTTTTTTTTTAATCATATTCGCTCCATTTCTACCCACTGCTGCTTTAAGAGGTGCTGGATTATGTACGTGATATTATCATATGTGCATTATTAAATATCACAGTTATTGTCAATACCGGTATATCGCAATGCGCTTAATACTGTATATGCCTTACAGTACTTCATTTGCACATTACTACATATACAGTGATCATATTTACAGATATACAATCCTACTGAGTTCCTGTAGTCCTAAAATATTTTTATTTTTATCTTGTGCACGCAAATGAACATCTAAATAAACACATGCAGTATAAGAATACAGAATACAAGATTAACTTCCAGATTCATGTGAGCAGCAGAGTTGGAAAAGCACTAAAATCGACTATTTACTGTATAAAAAAGCATCAAAACCAAAATTCTCCATCACAAGTAGAAATCCTGCATTCAAAGTCTGACTTCAGTAAAGGTAAACAAGTATCATCAGTAGGATGTTGTACTGTATCAATAGTGAAAACGGTTCCTTTCACAGCGTTGAATTATTGATGTGTTAACCTGTTAGCAGGGTTTTAATGCTGCAGCCGGTCCAGGTGGCGCTGAGTCTGACTCCTTTATTGTTCTGCTGGGGAGGTTAAAGTACAGCAGCACAGATGGAAACCATCACATCTCCAACATCATCATCACTTCTCTTTGACGCTACAAATGCTAAACGCTAAAATAAGTCATCGAGGTAAAACATGGCTGAGATAAAACAGCGTGTATTTAATGAGCTCATTGCATTTTGAAAATTGTATTCTGCAAAGAAGCTACAACCAGTGGAAATAATCCACTAATAATACCTCAAAACAAGAGGTGCAATGATTAGTTGACTAATCGATTAGTTGATCGACAGAAAAATAATCACTAACTACTTTGATAATCGATTTATTTTTAAGATAATTTTTCATGTCAGAAAATGCTGTTTTCAGCCTCTCAAAAAAAGGAGATTTCATGCTTTTCTCTGTTTTATATCAAATTAAACTGAATATCTTTGGGTAACAAGACATTTGAAGACATGCTCTTTGACTTTTTTAGAAACTGGGATGGGCATTTTTCATTATTTTCTGACATTTTATAGACCCAAACGATTAATCGATTAACCTAGAAGTAATTGGCAGGTTAATCTATCATGAAAATCGTTATTTGCAGCCCTACTCAAAACTGCTCTTTACTGTAGTAAAATGTTTTACTTAATGATGCTGGAGGATCAGTCAGTAACCATGACAACTGAGTTTAGTCGTTGCTATGTTGTTTTTAAGTTGCAAGAAGGGCTGTACGATATGAGGAAAATATTCGATAACGTTGTTGAATATCGTGATAACGATACTACGTGAAATAAATAATCAGATATTAAAATGCAGTTCTGCCTTTCTTCTGCTTTCAACAAATTTGAACATTGAACTGAACACAAACGGCACCAATAAAAAAAACAAAACAATAATTATATTTTAAAGTGCAGTTATCTGCTTATGCTCTCTTTCAACTAACCCAAGTCTTTGAGTGTAATATCGCAGTCTTTCACAATGTGTTTATTGCACATAAGTTGACATCGCGATGACAATAAAAAGAGGATTTTGCAGCCCTAGTTGCAGTAGTCATGTATATCAACAAAAGCTGCTTGAAATGTATCCCGGTTTGTGCCCCTTTATATTACTATTGCATTCACAGCTCATCTGGTTTTCTGAAAAATATAAAGCCTGTGATCTTTGACAAACCCAGAAGGTCCTCCAAGCATCTGGATGAAAAATATATCCACACATATATAATTGCTATCCAGGTAGCTGGAAATGACATATGTCCTTGCTTGTTCTGCAAAACACAAACAAAATATTGTTATTTCGAATGAAAATATAAATTATTGGAAAGTAACATCAATATACTAATATAACCAATTAAATGTTTATGTTCATGTTTCCTGTTGTACAAATTGAGCAAGAAAGTATATGGGGCTGCAACTAATGTTTTCATAGAGAAGTAAAGAAACCAGAAAATATTCACATTTAAGAAGCTGGAATCAGGGAATTTAGACTTGTTTTTTTCTTTAAAAAAATACTCAAACTGATTTATATGGACGGAGCCTGCCAAAATAAAAAATAAATGCAAAAATAAATAAATAGTAAATGCAAAAATAAATCAATTTAAAAATTAATAAAAATAAATACACAAATAAATAAAAGTGAAAATTAAACAGAAGAGTAAATAAATGAGGGAATTAATACAAAGATAAATAAATAAAGAAGCAAATTAAAACAGAAATATCAATTTATGTCACATTTGATCAATTAATTATTGGCTTAATTTATTTTTAATATAATTTTTGCTACATTTAATAACATTTATTTATCGAGTCATTTATGTATTGATTGATTTATATTTTATTTTGGCAGGTTCCGTCCTCCAGAATTTATCGATTATCAAAATAGTCGCCTATAAATAATTTAATAGCTGACAACTAATTGATCAATCGTTGCAGCTCTAGAGGTATACTATTTACGAAATACGTTCCCAACTTGAGAAACAAACCAAAACTCTTTTTTATCGTGCAGCTGTTGGAATATTTTTTATCCAGATTGTTAGAAAAGTCTTTGAGGATTGTGGAAATACTTTCAGAGCAGTTGTGTTGTTGAACAACCTGCTATGTTTTTCAAAGATCATTATAATGTTTGGATGCGTAGCTTTATGATTGGACTGTTATGGAGAAGAGGTACAAACTGGGACGACATAAAACCTGGAGATGATGCCCCTGTACTGTAGTACAGGAGCCAATTATTATATTATTTCACATCCCAGCGCCAGAGAGCTAATCATGTTGTAATTCCACTCAACATACAAGGGCTCCGTCTCTATTTTCAGGCGGTAGTCATTGTTGGATGCCACGGGTGGCGATGATGCCTCCCTCGTTGTTAGTGCCTATTAATCTGAAAAAAAAAAAAAAAAAAATGAAATAACAGATATAGCTGAGAGAGAGTGACTGGACATTAAAGAGCCATATTACCTCACCGAGAGCAGATCAATATGGTGCACACATCTGCAGAAACACACACAGGCAGACAGAGGAACACATGGAGCGGTGCTGTGATACATTCTACTGTAGATGAGTTCAGCGAGTTCGTCTGTGTGTGTTAGACGTTGCCAAGAGAGAAAAATAGGAGAGAGGGATGGAGAGAGCGACAGCATGGCACACACAGAGAGAGAGAAACCTGGTGATATGAAACACACAGAGACTAACAAATCAAGCTTATTTGCATATTGCTGCATACTAATAAGGTGGCTTCTAGAGTGTGTTTTAGATGTGGTGGATCATGACAGGGGGAGATTGAAATGGATGAAGGGGCAGAGAGTAGGAAAGAGGTGAATGCCAGCGCAGAATGATTTGCATCGACCAAAATGACGGCGCTAGATAGAGGCAGAGAGGAATCTAGAAAGTGTGTGGTACCGGTGGTACATCTCACTCCATCTTCTGCATGAATTAATCCCAGAATTATGATATCCTTCGGGCCCAGAACATGCCATCTGCACACAGCAATTTCCTCCTTGATCCTCCCTACTTCCATCTTTTCAAATAAGCTTTCTCCATCCTGCCTTATTTCAGCACAGGAGCGTAGAAGCTTGTTACAGACTGCACGTTTTCAAATGCATTTTTGGCTGAGAGGTGTGTGAGGTGATCAGTGTTAACACAGTGCAAAGATAACAGCAGCACCGTGCATGCATCGGTGCCCTTTAATGGCTCGTTTGCATTTCTTAAAACACACATGATCCGGCGCACATGTGGTTTGAGGACGGCCGTGTGCTTTGTGTCGTGTGTGCGTCACGCCACCATCACACCCGAGCAGAGAGGACATTAATCAGTGCAGGGCGAGTGGAGCGCTCATGGTACAGTGTGTGTGTTCAGTGGAAACATCATCTCTGCTGCAAGTTTGACTTGCACTCCATGATGTCACTCATCCTCTCTTTGTTGATTTGTTGCCGTGGATACCATTTGGTTTGACCAAAGGCAACATATTTCTTATCATAACTATCATGTAGCTAACCTCACATTATACATAATTGGATTAAATTACACAAAATCACAACAATTCAGCAGGACTGCTGTCAATTGGAAATCTAAGACGTTGGGCTCGTTCCAGCTGCTCTCATGCTTGTTTAACCTCCAGGCGTTTGTTTTAATGACGGGCAAACGCACAGCCAGTCTTGGTTATTGAGCAATTAAATCAATTTCAGGTGCAACACGTGCAATAAAGCTGGTTGTTAGATTTTATATTGAGGCCTGGTTTAAGACTCCCGGTGGCCGCCGTGGTAGATATGGCAGAGAGTCTGCTGTATGTGGACGGGTTTCCTCTTTCTGCCAAAACATAGTTGCACGTCTCTGCATGTGTGTTTAATGCAATGAAATTCTATAGTTAATTGCGCTGTGTGGGGTAACGGAAAATATTGGCAGTAAACGTTACAGCAGTCTTTTTGTTCTTATGTTTACAGTAATAGTGCATGTTTATTATTCTGTGGGGATAACTGGCCAAATTTAGAAGAGGTGACCTCATGCTGAGATGTTTTACTGATCTTCATTTGTTGGTTTCAGACCATCTGACTCAACATTTATCACTCATACAGGGCAGAAATCCATTAAGGAAGCAACAGAGGAAATACAAATGTTTTACTGACGGTGCAGATTCAGTGCAACGCAGCCTGGAAACCTTCACTCCCCTGCTAGCTTCTTACTAATCCCTCCGCCTGGAGCCAATCTCAATTGACTTTGGGCAAAGGCGGGGTACACCCTGGACAGGTCGCCAGACTATCACAGGGCTGACACATAGAGACAGACAACCATTCACGCTCACATTCACACCTACGGGAAATTTAAAGTCAACAATTAACCTAACCTGCATGTCTTTGGACTGTGGGAGGAAGCCGGAGACACTAACACGGGGAGAACATGTAAACTCCACACAGAAGGGCCCCAAGCTGGGTTTGAAGCTGTGAGGCAGCAGTGCTAACCACATCACCACCGTGCAACCCCCATTAGTATATGACTGTATGAAAATAATATGCAAGATAGGCATATTGTTTGTTTTTATGAATGGCCGAATGGTGCGTCGCTTTAAAAGTTGCAGCTGCAAGGAATTGTGGGGCGGCATTATGTCCTTTCCTTTGGTAAAGGATGGTCCAGTGTATCCTATGCTAAAGGAGATAAGAAAGGAAGCATTGAAGACATCTTTCCTCAGCATTTAGAGAATTCGACCAGCTGTTATTATGGCTGCTACTCAGATACTTCTGGGTCATTTCACTCCGTTAGGAACCTTACTAAGCAAAACAGAGTTTTCGACCACAGCCCAAGTTTATGCCCTCTCTCTCTCTGAAGGCATTCTGGGAAATAAAGGAATCCAAGTTAAAGCAGACAGGGCAGGTTTGGGAAAAGTACAGCGCTTGATAACGAAATAATGTGTCGATGCAGTTTGATGAGTGTGTGTGTGATCATGACCCCCTGCAGAAGCTTGGAGTCAATAACAGCTCCCTCTTGTGACCCTGCAGGAGTTTGCAGTGCTGACCAAAGAGTTGAACCTCTGCCGGGAACAGCTGCTGGAGAGAGAGGAGGAGATAGCAGAGCTGAAGGCGGAGAGGAACAACACACGAGTCAGTACTCTAACACACCGAATGTCTGGTTAACATTATCTGCTTTATTTATTTGGTTAATTAAAGTTCTTGTCAGATTCTTTTGGCATGAGTTTTTATGTTTTCTGAAAGAATTCAAATGTGAGCTCCAATCATCTGAGACCGTTTATAACAGATAAAAGGGTTTTATTGTATGTGAACCACATGTGTTTCCAGCTGCTGCTTGAACATCTGGAGTGCCTGGTGTCCCGTCACGAGCGCAGCCTGAGGATGACCGTGGTGAAGAGGCAGGCCCAGTCCCCGGCCGGCGTGTCCAGCGAGGTGGAGGTCCTGAAAGCACTCAAGTCCCTGTTCGAGCACCACAAAGCTCTGGACGAGAAGGTGAGGGAGAGACTACGGGTGGCTCTGGAGCGAGTGGCGTCCCTGGAGGAAGAGCTGCAGTCTTCCTCTCAGGAGGTGAGTCCACGTTTCTCTGCTGCTTTTCACAGCTTTCAGTGAGTTAGTGATGGAGCCTCTACTGACGGTTCTCCTCCGTGTTGCTTTAGGTTCTGTCTTTAAGGGAACAAATCAAGCGACGGCAGCAAGGACTAGACAACGGCAAAGAGGTAATGGGATGCATTTCTTATATGATTTTGGAAATGGAGATGCCTCATACAGAACTTGAATCATTTTGGTACACACAAACACATTTCTCCCGTAGAGATGAGGGAGCAGAGATCGAGAGAGAGATCGAGCTATTAGTTTTAATGTATCACCATGAAAAATCCCCCACTATTACTGCTTTGACATTAACCTGAGTGACCAACATATTTTATGCATTCAATGCTCACACGTTTCCTTACCAGAAGAAACCTGAAAATACAAACTGATACCGGAAAGACTGAGAGTCTACAGCCATACCAACAGGCCTGTGAAGCTGTACTGATGAATGCTAATGGCAGCATGCTTACATGCAACATTTAGAAATCAGGATTCGTACGGTCATGAAAAACCTAAAAAGTCATGGAATTTGAAAAAAGCTATTTCTGGTGAAGTTTTGGAAAAGTAAATAAACCCAGAAAGTTTTGGAAAGGTCATAGAAATTTGCTTCACGAATACCTTTATAATAGAGTATATAGTTACGTTCTTCTCTATGTGGGGTAACGACAGACTCCAACCTCTTATTCTTATTTTTCATGTGTACATAGATGTTTCAGAGAATGTATGATCATGAAGAAATCTTTTCTTTTCATTCAGCGGCTTCCCAACGGACCGTCGTCCATCCTGGATGACGCAGACATCGACAGGCAGCGAGAGGGCGAGATAGAGCGACAGAGGTCCGAGCTGGGACAGCTGAAAGAGAGACTGGCCCTCATGTGTAGACAGGTACTCGATGCAGACACACTCTTATGGTCTAATGCTTTCACCAAAACAAACACAAGCCGGGAGATGCTAACGGACAGAAAATGACGTGCGCTCACTCAGCCTTGCATCACCACACTCTCGCTTCCCGTCAGGTCGGGGAGATCGAGGAGCAGCTGACGTCCGCCAGGAGGGAGCTGGCCCGATCGGAGGAGGCCAACCAGAAACTACAGAGGGATGTGAAAGAGGTGAGACAATAAACCGCCACGATGTGCGTCTGTCGCAGTGGCACAGAGAGCTCATACTCACAGAAATATGTAGCAGTTTGCTATGGTAACAAAGCCATTTGCCTACTTGGCAGCGGCGGCTGGTACTGTATGCACCAGAGCCTCTACCCTGTAGCCATAGTGACGGTGCCATCAGTCAGCATGGAAGGTGTGCGGGGCATTTTCGGACAAGAGGTGGTCGAGTCAGTTAAACCTTTTTCCCTTCATGTCTAACTGCTTCTCCTTTCTCGCCGCTCTTTTATCTTCCCACTGTCTCCCCCCACCCCCCTACACTCTGTCTCTCTTTGACTTGTGCAACTGCATAAGTGGGTGCTTCTGAAAGCTGTCAACAACAACTATTAACCAGTCATTATCATTCTTCAGCTAATAGCTGTTCGAGCCCAGTGAGTTCCCTTTGATCAACACCTACTTGTAAACTTGACATTCGCCCTGTCCCACTTTCTCTGTCTGGTCTTCTTTGCTTTCTATTTCTGCATCACAAGCTTTACATACATTTCTTTTTTTCCTCTTCAACTCTCCCAGGCGCTCTGTCAAAGGGAAGACATGGAAGAGAGAATCACCACATTAGAACGCAGGTTTGTGTTTTTTTCTCCGTGAACTCTCATTGCCTTCCTCCGAAACACGCTCCGCTCACTGCTGTCTGCCGCTTTGTTCTGGTTTGCAGGTACCTGAGTGCCCAGAGGGAGGCGACGTCTCTCCACGACACAAAAGACAAACTGGAGAACGAGTTGGCCAGCAAAGACTCTCTCTACAGACAGGTGGGGGAAAGTCTCTCTCATCCCTGTGTGTGTCCCATGTTTCTGCCGTTGATTGGCAGCTTGGCACGCAGAGCGTGCCATCGATGTGTTTTCTTCCACCCCCCTCCTGGTAACTCTAATCACGTCTGCTGCCCTCGGCAAACTCGTGGCCCGAGTTTCACCTCCACTCCCTCTTCTTGCAGAGTGAGGAGAAGAACCGGCAGCTCCAGGAACGTCTGGATGATGCCAAGCAGAAGCTGCAGCAAACTCTGCAGAGGGCCGAGACGCTGCCAGAGATCGAGGCCCAGCTTGCCCAGAGAGTGGCAGCACTCAACAAGGTGCGTGTGCAAGTGTGTGTGTCTGAAACCAATCCAGCCCTGTTGCTGCATTTTTTTTGTTAAAATGAGATTAAACTAGTGCTGTCAATCAATTAAAGTATTTAATTGTGATTAATCGCAAATTAATTGCACATTTTTTATCTGTTCAAAATGTACCTTAAAGTGGGATTTGTCAAGTAGTTAATACTCTTATCAACATGGGAGTGGGCAAATATGCTGCTTTATGCAAATGTATGTATATATTTATTATTGGAAATCAATTAACAACACAATCAAAGGTACTGCATTTAGCATAAAAATATGTTCAAATCATAACATGGCAAACTGCAGCCCAACAGGCAACAACAGCTGTCAGTGTGTCAGTGTGCTGACTTGACTATGACTTGCCCCAAACGACATGTGATTATCATAAAGTGAGCATGTATGTAAAGAGGAGACTCGTGGGTACACAGAGAACCCATTTTCATTCACAGATCTTGAGGTCAGAGGTCAAGGGACCCCTTTGAAAATGGCCATGCCAGTTTTTCTTTGCCAAAATTTGGCGTAAGTTTGGAGCGTTATTTAGCCTCCTTCGCGACAAGCGAGTATGACATAGCTTCATATGATACCAGTATCTTCCCTCTAGCTTTAAAACTGAGCCTGTTAAAACCTAAACATCGCAAGTTACGTTAAAGCATTCAAGAAAGTAGTGGCGTCAAAATGAATTTGCGTTAACACATTATTATTGCGTTAACTTTGACAGCCCTAGATTCAAATATGAATATTTTCACCTGACAGCAGCAGTATACGCATACGTACATGTGTGCATCGACACAATAGCATGAGTGTGTGGGCATGTGTGGGCAAGTAGGCTGGTGTGTGTTCATGCATGAGTGACATAGAACATGAGATGTCAAATGACAGATACCAAATATTTTCATCGAGCGGTGCCAGTAATTCAGAAGCAAACGGTCTTCAGATGAAAGCCAGCTCAGCTATTTGATCCTTGGGCGCTAAACACGTCAAGAACTGTACGGTGCATCAAATTCTTCCTAAGTGACTGGTTTTAATTGCTAGTATGTTAACCACTAGCATTCCCGTAAACACAATATCCACTCATGCCAAAGAAAACGTTGCCCTCCTCCAGGTAGCCAAACCTCTTAAATGGCTACACTTACTACTTGCATGTTCAGACAAGATGGCTTCCGCGGGAGGACGAGACACAAGCAAACAAAGTTTCCTGTTGCGCTGTGATCTGTACAGGCATGTAACTAATTGGCGGACTCGGTCAACAAGCTGTTTCCTTTGTGTTAATTTGTATCAGTGTCGCAACACGATTCAGGCTCTAACCCCGCTTCCTTCCTCTCCGATCAATCAGGCGGAGGAGCGTCATGGTAACTTTGAGGAGCGACTGCGACAGATGGAGGCGCAACTGGAGGAGAAGAACCAGGAGCTACAGAGGGTGAGTCATGCCTGCGTTTCCATCTCTCTTTCTCTCCCTCTGTTTTCATCCTCCCCCTCTCTCATGCAGTTCCTTTTGTCAGCCTTTACAAAGACGCACTAATTTTCTAAACCCTCTATTTGACCGGGCACATTGAGATAGAAATCTTTGTCTCTCGCTCTCAGTCAAGCAGAATGCTTGTTATTAACTTCCTCCCACCCTCCCTTCCTTCCCCCCTCCTCACACTCATATTTTCTTCTCTTTCGCTCTCACCCGTCTCGCTCTCTCCCCCTCAGGCGAGGCAGAGGGAGAGGATGAACGATGAACACAACAAGCGTCTCTCCGACACGGTGGACAAGCTACTGTCTGAGTCCAACGAGAGGCTGCAGCTCCATCTGAAGGAGAGGATGGCCGCTCTGGAAGAAAAGGTGACAGAGTTCACAGCAAAATCAAATCAAACCCTAAAGATGGGTCCTTTTCCCCCAAATAACCTCCTGGTGTCAGGTATGTTCACGCAGCTCTCTGCCCTGCAGGAAGTGACCAGTTACAACTTGAGTAAATTCCCAAACTGTCTCAAAACAGCCGTGAATCCTTCATCCAGGACAGTGGTGGAGAGTAACTTTACTTTATACTATAAGCAAAAAAATATTCTATCCTGATATAGATCATTTCATATTTCGATAATGATATATATCACGATATAGCATGTTTTCTGGGAATTCAATAAATAAATAGTCTATATGAAATATCCACACAGTAAAGCCTATTTTTGTATACTCCTGTGTGAATTAAATACTAAAATAAAGATTTCCAGCTTTAGATTTAACTACACTGGGATAGAATTATTGCCCAGCCCTAAATGCAATAATATTAATAATACAATTATATAGTATATAATAGCATAATACTCATATGGGTCTACATTTTACTGTTGATTCTTTTAGTACATTTTGTTAATAATACTTTCACTTTTACTTGTAACAGAGTACTTTTACTTTTTGTAACTTCTACTTTTATTTAAGTAAAGGATCTGAATAATGAGTGAAAATCTGGCTGAAATATGAATTTTAAAAACACCATTTGGAACACCAACTCTTAGCTGTCTTCCTTTTTTTTTTAAACCTACTTAACTTTAGTGCGTTATCAGCACTTTATTAACATTTTCCACCGATTTTTCTACATTTTTATTCACTGAAAGCATTTTCTGAGCAGTCAGCATCACAAAAGGAGCATATATACTGTAAATCTCAGAGATTTGTGTCCTTTTGCTGCAGGAAAACTTTCTGCAGGAAAAGCACAGTGTCATAAAATCTGGGTACAACCTGGGTAAAAACTGGCTGGATTATAATTATGAAACATTGCTTGTTCTCTTACAGGATTTCTGGGTGTTTCCCCTCACTCCTGTGTAAAGCTGCAACGATCAATCGATTAGTTGTACACTATTTAATTAATTACCAACTTTTTGATAATTGACTAAACGTTTTGAGTCGATCTAATTCCAGCTTCTTAAATGTGAATATT
Organism: Sebastes umbrosus; assembly: GCF_015220745.1. NCBI lineage: Eukaryota > Metazoa > Chordata > Actinopteri > Perciformes > Sebastidae > Sebastes > Sebastes umbrosus. Next base: position 17,108,767 of record NC_051282.1, on the reverse strand, counting down.
TTCTGGTTTCTTTACTCTTTTATGAGAGTAAACTGAATATCTTTGAGTTGTGGACAAAAAAATTTGAGGACGTTTGAGGACGTCATTTATAGACCAAACAACTAATCGATTAATCACAATATACAATAATACAATAAAGATAATCATTAGTTGCAGAGCCTGTGCAGCTGAACACAATCCCACTTTAAGACCAGCTCACTAACCTGTCCAGGTTCTCATTAAGAACATACTGCTGTTATTTTATAGTAATACATCTTCTCTTTCTTCCTCATCCAGAACGCCTTGTCTGAGGAACTATCGAACATGAAGAAACTCCAGGACGATCTCTTGGCGAACAAGGTGCCTCTAGGCTTCACTCTTAGTTAAAGCTAGTCGACATATGTTTCTTTTTTCACCAACTCTGTCTCTCTTCCACCTTCAGGACCAGCTGATAGCGGAGCTGGAGAGGATTCAGCTGGAGTTGGATCAGCTGAGAGCGAGGCCCGGGGGCTCTTATTCCAGGTTTGTTGCCATTTAAACGCAGAAAGAGAGAAACATTATTCTGTTTCTCCAGCGTCGTCTGACTGTAAAGACGCCAGATTTGTGACTTTTATCTCGTCAGGCAGTGTAGATAAATCACCTCACGTTGGAGGCGTTAAACGCTGTCTGTTGATATGTAGCTGACACACACACATACATGATCCAATTAGCACTTTCTCATCTGCACGTCTTGACATTGAAAGCCTTCTGTAAACCTGTTAATGGGAATATGAAGCCCTTTACACTTTATATGAAGTCAAATCACCAGTTTTCTTCATATTATAACTTCTTATTGTTTTATATTGGATGTACTCTATTCTATATATTTTTTTTTTCAAATTTCAGATTGATGTTTTGATTCTTTTTTAATGCTTCTACTGTACATATTTTAGTTTTGGTTGCTGTGTTTGGTTGCTGTGTTGTCTGTTTTTCTCTCTCATTGTAGTCGCCGCCACAATCGTATTCACCCTGCAGGGATAATTACCTTATCGTCGTATCTTCTTTTTCCCTCTGTCCCTGCAGTCGCTCTCTGCCAGGTAGCGCTCTGGAGCTGAGATATTCCCACGGGAGCGGCTCGCTCCCAACAGGCTCGACCACTCACCTGGATCCCTTCGGTAACGCCTCCGCTGGGGGCGTGGTCAGGCGGAGTCACCGGACCCGTTGGAGCTCCGCCAGAGAGGACTCCACCAAGGTGACAATCTAACATCCCCATGACCTGCTGTAAAAAAAAACTGATTGATTCTCATCTATCATCTTTTTACACATTATACCTCTCAGACGCATCAGTTACTTTTCTGTTAAACAACAAAAATTGGTCAAATTTGCAAAAGTATCTAATAACTTAACATCAGGAAGTGGTCTTCCCTCTGAATAGTTGTAAAGCCCCAATTTTCTCATCAATCTTTCTTGCAATAAAATCGATTTTGTTGTCCTTTCAACCTGAAAAAATAAACTTTTCTTACATTTCTTATGGACTCTAGTTAAGTGTGAAGACATAAAAGAATGAGGAAAAATCAATGTTTTTGTATTATTTTACTACATCTGTCGCTTGCAGGTTGATGTTACATTTATACTGATCTCCTATGACTTTCTTATTAAAGTGAACAGTAAACATAACACAACATTTTGTTTTTTTCATGGAAGAACTACAGTACTACTCTCTGTGTACAGTACCCAGACTGGGAGAGCGGGGCTCTGCTGGGTACCGGGTTTGAGCCGGGCTTAGATGTGGGCTGCTCCGACGACGAGGATGACGGGGAGCCTCGGTTTGGCTCCGAGCTGCTGTCCCCCAGCGGACAGACGGACGTGCAGACCCTGGCCATCATGCTGCAGGAACAGCTGGAGGCCATCAATAAGGAGATCAAGTAAGGCATCTGGGAGGGATGTTACATAATCCACCTCATACTACAGCCTCATAGTACCTATAAAACTACAAGCTCTGCATCTAAATCTCAAAACCTTAAAGTTCCATCTGCGTTCTTTTCCGTTTTTTTTCCAAATGGAAACTCCCTTTTTGCAAAAGAGTTCCTGGTCTACCGCTGCATCGATCGGTTAGTTTGTTTGTGTTATTGTGTAACTTTCGGGTCCAAACTAACGTGGCGTCCACAGCAGTACTTTGTTTAGGTTCCCTGCTGGTACTCCTGTCTGCTTCTCCAAACTGGGAGCATGCAGACCGCTATCTAAGTTACTGTATGTAACATTAATACACTGACCTTCAGGATGTACGTTTATATACTGTACATGTAGCAGCGGCATCATGCAGAAACCTACATCAGGTTACGTGGGATTTTTTTTTTACAAGAGCTTGGGAAAGAGATGGATGTAACCTTTAAGTAAAAGTACAGAAGCATTAGCATCAAAATTGACTTAAGGTACCAAAAGTAAAAGTGCTCGTTCTCCAGTGACTAATACATTATTATTTGTGACATTATTAGATTGTTATGCATCAATGTGTAAGCTGCATTTTACTGTTGTAGCTGCTCAAGGTGGAGCTAGTTTTAATTACTTTAGAGCTGCTGGTAGCTGGTATGTAGATTTTGTTACCATTGGGCAGAGCCAGGTTAGCTGTTCCCCCTCCTTTCCAGTCTTTATGGTAAGCTCAGCTAACTGACTTCTCACTGTAGCTTCATATTTATCATACAGAAATGAGAGTCTGATCTCACTCTCGGCAAGAAAAACGAACACACATCAGTGTTGGATGTGCTTCAAATCACTACGGTCCAAATGTTTCGTCCTCGTTTTCTCACCCTCCTCTTTCCAACCCAGACTGATCCAGGAGGAGAAGGAGAACACGGAGCTGCGGGCCGAAGAGATCGAGAACCGGGTCAGCGTGGCGTTGGACAGTCCGCCCATCCCTCCGTCCTCTCTGGGGAGAGACAGCACAGGACGGGGCTTCATCCCCTCGTCCATCACATCCTCCACCCTGGCCTCCCCCTCCCCCCCCAGCTCTGGACACTCCACCCCTCGCCTGCCTCACTCCCCGGCCCGCGAGACTGACAGACAGGTACTGCTTCTATTCCCGCCCCGTGTTAACCTTTTTTATCTCCACCTCCCTGTTTATGCAAACAGCTCCTCCAGACAGTGAGTCATGTAAATAGGGTCTGAGAAGTTCAGTGATTCTTTAACAGCAGCATGTTAGATTGGGCAAGATAGATTCAAGTTAACTTGAAGGATACGGTTGGTGCCAGACACGCCGTTCCAGTGTCTCTGAAACGGTTGGCTGGATTACAAAAGATGGTGCAATAACCACCAAACATGCAGTCAGCGGTGATTGTGAAAGTGATGATGTGGGAGTTCAGAACAGAATGGTTCAAGATATAAAGCAGGAAGAAAAAACAGCTTAGGACAAAAATCTGACCATTTTGGCCATCCCCGTGCTCTATTATGTCTCATAAGTTGTTGTGTTTATACCATTTGATACCACAGATTTGGTAAATTGAACCACTCGACGAGAACTGATAAATATGATCGAAAATCCTTCCAAAATACCACATTAAGACACCAAGACCTTAAGGAACACCATAGAAAAAGCCATGCTGTGAAACATTTGAAGTTTTGATGGCGAGCACTTCTGTTCTGGAAACTGCTCAGAAATTACCTTATTGTCAATCTACCTAGGAAAGCCATCATCTGAATGCCCTAAGTCTCTAGTGTGTGGCTGTAAGGTTTCGTGAGGCTGTGATTATCCTAGAGGTCACCACAGGTCATTTTATACAGTGAGGTCAAATTTTTAAAAAAAAATTCTCACTACAATGAAATGGCTCCTATGGGGATTAACATCATCACACATGAATACAGTTGGGCTCATTGGATCCACAAGAGTCTCAGCTTTACAGTTATACACAATTTATGTAATTCAAGACTGTTTAGGGACCCCAGTATGCAGACATATTCAAATACACCATTTTAGAATAGGCGAAAATAACACATTTATACTGCATGCATGAAACTGCATGTGATCAGCATGTCATAAAGTCTGTAAAGGGGAGACTCGTTGGTACCCATAGAACCCATTTTCATTCACATATCTTGAGGTCAGAGGTCACGGGACCCCTTTGAAAATGGCCATGACAGTTTTTCTCGCCAAAATGTAGCGTAATTTCGGAGTGTTATTTATCCTCCTCACGGAAAAGCTAGCCCGCTACATCTTCTGAAAGACTTAATAGCGGACGGGCCCACTGGCGGGTCGTCTGCTTTTTAAGAGGATAAAGTATAATTTTCAAGCAGTCCAGGTTCTCAATGATTCAGCTGTTCTGAAGGAAAAACAGCTCCTAAGCTACCTGGGTGTATCATCCAAGCTGCACACCCCTCTCTCGCTCTAAATTGCTTCTTTTTTACATTTCGTTCTCCAGAACAGCAAAGATGATGACCGGTCCCTCGCTCTTCTCGACTCTACGCCTCCCTCCACTCCTCGTGCACTGCGATTGGACAGGATGACCCTCACCCATCCAGGAGCGATGCTCGATGACCCCCGGGAGTTTCGCAGGTAAAGCAGCTGCACGTTAAACACATCAAATATAAACGGTTTAATCCTCATGTTTCCCGCTCAGTGATTTCCTTTGTCCCTTCCAGTCTCTCAGCAGATGGCAGCAGCTCCAACAGCAGCCAAGATTCTCTCCACAAGTCCAGTAAGAAGAAAAGCATCAAGTCTTCCATCGGGCGGCTCTTTGGGAAGAAGGAGAAAGGACGGATGGGCCAACCTGGGCGGGACGGGTCTTCTTCTCTTGGTAAATAACACTGATAATCCACACTGTCAGCATTTTCATTTTCACAAGTTTGCTCATTCATCTCTATATTATCGTTCATTCTTGTGACCTTTGACCTCACTGTGTCTCTTCCAGCGTCTACGCCCTCTGAGGACATGGCCTCTGGAGACCCGATGGGGATAAACAAGACTGGGACTCTGGGTCCAGCAGATAAAGACCGCCGCAGCAAGAAGAAGTAATTATGTTTTGTTGGTTGTCAGATTAATATTTTGATCTCTCACTTGAACGGCACCAAATAAAGTTCTCTCTCTTCTTACCAGGCATGAGCTACTGGAGGAAGCATGTCGCCAAGGACTTCCCTTTGCATCCTGGGACGGGCCCACTGTTGTGTCTTGGTTGGAGGTACTGTGCCACCACAGAAACCTAAAGGATGAGAGATAATAATTCAAGAACATAATTTGGATTCTCTTTTATTGTATCTGTCGTCTGCCTCCTTCCAGCTGTGGGTGGGAATGCCAGCCTGGTACGTCGCAGCCTGTCGCGCCAACGTGAAGAGCGGCGCCATCATGGCCAACCTGTCGGACACAGAGATCCAGAGGGAGATCGGCATCAGTAATCCGCTTCACCGCCTCAAACTGCGGCTGGCCATCCAGGAGATGGTGTCCCTCACCAGCCCCTCCGCCCCGGCCAGCACCCGCTCTGTGAGACTCACATCTAACAGACTCATTCAAAGAAATGCTGATAATACACACATTCATATTATCAGTATGAGGTACATGTTGAACCAGGTGTTTGTAGTTTTGAGATTAGATGGAACGTTAATGATCCCTGTTGGGAGATTTGCAGCAGAAACTAATAATAGCATACAGAAATGAGAATAAAATGTAATTGAGAGAATATGAATGATGTCGAATGAAAAGCAGATTCTGTTAAGTGGAATATAGGACATCAAACGTATCCTGCATGTGATAAATGTCAGATATAATACAAATATGAGTGTATTTTCCATAGAGAATGACAGTAAACTGCACTGGCGCTGATAAAGTTCCACCTATTTCGCCTTTAAACAAAACTTGGCAACAAAAACTGCATTTTCCCAAATTTTGCCTTCTCACACAGCAACAAAGACGAACCAGATGTTGAAAAACGTTGTAAAACTGTTGCACGCACATGCATCCATGCTCCCGCATTTCATGTCTCCTGTTCCAAAGAAGACGACGTCACAAATAACCAAAGATTGTCTTCTACGGATGTTGATTTGGGAGTTTGGAATAGTTTCGGTTTGCTTTGGAGTTCGCAATCTTTTGCTTGGCGTTGTATTTATTCACATCAGGAATCATATTAATGAGTTGAAATGGTGTAAAATGATCAACGGATTTCAGTAGAACGCTTGAAGCCTCTTGTTCATCAAAATCTCCATGGCGATGAGAAAGCAGTCTGCTGTTGTGGTTGGCCGCAGCAAAGATGCCAAAGCGTTGAGTCAGTACTTTAGACAGCTGGTTAGTAGATGTGGTTTTATCTTCACTTTTCAGTAACGCTTTATAATAACCACATTAATAAATGGTAAAACAATAGTTAATTAAACTTAGTTAATAGTTATTTTACTGATAAAGTGATTTTAGTGATAAATGATAATTAATAATGTTTACTAATTATTAGTAATGCTATACTTTATCAGTTTATTGTTGCACACATAACATTTTATATACTAAATATATAATTATTTTGTAATTATTATGAAATAATTTGTAGACCTTAAATAAATCGATTGTAAAACATCTAGAAACATTACATAGATAGATATTTGTAACACTTTGTTAATGGTTAATAATTGGTTTGTAAACCATCTATCAACATTATTTAGATGCTATTATAAAGTTGCAACTGACGATTATAATTATGGAGGACCACAAGAATCATGGAAATAGTAATAAAGAATTTAATTGATTAATAACTAATTGTACAATAAAAATAGGCATTAATAATTTGTTTACAAGTGTATGTATTAATATATGAATAAATGGACTAAATTACAAAGTAATTAATTACTGACATTTTAATGGTGAATAAAAAGAACAATTGTAAAACGAATTTACAAATTAATATGAATCCATCAATAAATAGTTGAAACTATGAAGGGATTTACAAAAACACCATAAAATAGTCAATAAGTACATTATTTAAATATACATTAATTAATTCATAAATAAATAATGGCATTTGAAAATGCAGTTTAAAATGAGAAATAAATAGCTGCATTCACAAATTGAATTAAGAATACAGGTTTTAATCAGGCATTTAAAAAGGCAACTTCTTTTCCCATTTGCATTTTCATTTCCCCGCTGTTTTACTAAATGTATTAGCTGAGTCATTTAGTTTCTCAATTTAGCTTTTCCAGTGACACGTTAATTAAATCCATTAAAATGTCAATTTAAAAAAAAAAATGTATTAATGTATATTTTATCGTACAATTAGTTATTAATCAATTAAATGCTTTATTACTATTTCCTTATTGTGATCCTCCATATGTAATACCTTGTTAAATGGTTAATAAATACTTTGTAAAGCATCTATAAACATTATTTATATAGATAGTTAATACTTTGTCAGTGGTTAATAATTGGTTTCTGGTCCAAATATCTATGTAATGTTTATAGATGTTTTACAAACAATTTCTTAAAAGTTTACAAATCATTTGGTAAACACTAAGAAATACTTAATATAGTATATAAAATGTTATTATGTGTACAACAATAAACTGTTTATAAATACTTTCCTAATGTAATCAGAATGTAATTATCGTCTAACTTAACTATCAATTTACCATTTATAAATGATGGCTATTATAAAGTGTTACCCACTTTTCTCTTGTTCACAGTCGACCAGTAACGTGTGGATGACCCATGCGGAGATGGAGACACTGAACGCAGCCACCAAGCCTCCGGTTAGTGCCCCTGCTGTCCCATCTGTCTTTTATTATTATATTTGAATTATTTTAAGCATCTGAATCATGTTGACAAGTCTCTCCCCTCCCTCCTCTTCCTCTCACTGCCTCTCTCTATTTCTCTTTTTGAATTTCTACCTCTTTATGATCTCTTTCTCTGTGGGCCCAGGACATAGTGTTGAGCATCTTCTTCTCTCCCTCTGGTTGCTGTTTCAGTGTGAACTGCTTCCAACTAATTACCCGTTCACTAACACACTATTCCTTCCTTTTGTCCTCTTTTCCTGCTGCTGCTGCTGCTGCTCCCTCCTCCTCCTCTGCTTCTCCTCCATCATCTCTCCATCCGTCCACCCTGCTCCTGACCCCTGCTCCCCTTTCCCTCTCCACCTCCACATCACTCTCTCTGGCTCTGTCTCTCTCTGTCTCTTGTCTCGGCGCTGCAGGAGCTCAAAGAGTTCAGCTGGGATCAGGTAAGGATCAACTGAGAAGTCAGAATTAACACAATAGTGATTTTATCTCTAGTGAGACTAACCGCAGTGAGTCATGAGCTGCTGACCTGTACTAGCATCAGATACGAAGCCGAGCGTGAATCAGCGCTGATCGGCTGTGGTTGTCCCCTCCAGATACTGGCCTATGGCGATATGAATCATGAGTGGGTGGGCAACGACTGGCTGCCCAGCCTAGGCCTGCCACAGTACCGCAGCTACTTCATGGAGTCCCTGGTGGACGCCCGCATGCTGGACCACCTAACCAAGAAGGAGCTGAGAGGACAGCTCAAAATGGTGGACAGCTTCCACAGGTAGAGCTCTCGCCTCTTTTTTTACAGCCATAATTCATGCTTTCTTCTTATTATTAGTATTATTATTATTATTATCATTAATAGTAATAATAATAACAATAATATTAACTTTATTTATACAGCACCTTTAAAAAAATGAGTTTACAAAGTGCTTTGACAGACAAAGCATAGCAAGCAGGATCAGCTCGTTCTCATTCCCAGGGTGTCAAATACCGACGCTTTGTCACGGCCGTGAGCGTTTGATACCGCCACACAAGGCACCCTTTGGCGTCAGTATGAGATGCACAGAGCTTTCCATTAACTGCAATGTAAACCCATCCGCGTCAATATGAAACGCTCAGAGAAAGTGTTGTGGTGACGTAGTTTAAAGAGCGAAAGAGACACACAGGGCGGGATGGGAGGTGGATGGGTCCAACAAACACAGGGCGTTCATCCAGGAGAACGCTGTTCGTGTCCCGTGCGTTACGTTTCACTTTACAATCAGCTGTTCGTTCTTGCCCCGTGTTCACAGTGTCAAGTCACATTTTCACTTTACAAACGTAGTAGTTTTAAGCACAACCATGATGTTTTTTCCTAAACATAACTAAGTGGTTTTGTAGCCTAATCCTAAGCAAGTGTTTTTGTTTGAATTCACAACATTAAGCACGTGTTTACTGCGACCGAAAAGTGACACTAAGGGGTCTGACAAAGCGTCAGTATGTGACGAGTTGGGATGAGAACGTGTTTGCAGGATACAAATTAATATAACAACAGAAAGCCAAACAGTGAGGCCAAATGAAGGCATGACCCAACTAAGGTAAACGCAGATTAAACAGTACAGTAGATAAAAAAACATATCAATTAAATAAATACAAATAAAAAGAAAAAAACAGTTAAAACAATGTAAAAAAATAAAAAAAAAACGATAAAATATCACATAAAAGCAAAAGGATGTGAGGCTGCGAGCTGGCTCCTATGGGGTTAACATTTTTGTTATGTAGCTTGGGGCCAGACCTAGACATGCTTTAAAGTAGAGGTATAAAAAAATGTCAATACACATGAGTATCGTGATATTATGTTGTCGATTCTCCAAAATAATTAACCTATTAATTAGCCGTCGAGTTTGGCCGCTATTTGATCCTTTAGAGGTTGTAGCGGGCTCAGTTAAAGCTAAAGTGAAGTCACTGGCATTATATGAAACTAGAAAACCTAAAGAATCCATTGGTACCAACCATGTCATACTAGCTTGTCGAGAAGGAGGCTAAATAACGCTCCAAACTTACGCTAAAGTTTGGCAAGGAAAAACTGGCATGGTGATTTTCACAGGGGTCCCTTGACCTCTGACCTCAAGATATGTGAATGAAAATGGGTTCTATGGGTACCCACGAGTCTCCCCTTTACAGACATTCCCACTTTATGATAATTACATAAAGTTTTGGGGCAAAAACCATGCAGTTTTTTGCATGGAATATAAATTTGTTATTTTTGCCTATTCTAAAATGTTTTATTTCTGGTGTGTTCTTTATACTGTAACAGTTTTCCTAAGATGAAAGCATGAATGACTTTTTCCAGGTCAGAGTGTGAGAGCTTTTGTCACTTGTCGTGTTTTCACTCACTTTTCTGTTGACTCTGTGCGTGTGGTGTGTGGCGAGGGAAATATGAAGGTGCTATTGTTGTGACACTCTCACTGCTCAGGTGTGTCCCCCCAGGCTCTCTTTTTAAGTTAAGAGTTCAGGGGGTCACAGGCTGTGTTGGATTGTGTTAATAATTTCTGAGTACAGATGAGAGTAAAAACACGCCCTCAGTTAACCTGCTCCGACCCTTTGACCTCTCCCAGGGTCAGTTTGCATTACGGCATCATGTGCCTGAAGCGTCTGAACTACGATCGCAAGGAGCTGGAGAGGAGGAGAGAGGAGAGCGTCCACCACAACAAAGGTGAGCTCATTATCTCACTATTATAGTAATAGATGTTTCTCTGACCTGGTCAACCCAACTAATTCCTGTATTCATGCTATTCTCTCTTTCAAAGCATACCTCAGTGATTACTATATAAACCTTTGCACCTATATCCGGGTTAATCATTTACACAATTACCACTATTATCAACCTATCATTCTATCAGGATTTAATTTGAAGAGCTAAATCATTAACGTTGATAGAGAACACTGTCGGGACCACACGATATGGTTAGGATATTACGACTTGGCGACATTCTCACTAGATTTAGTGACGTTTGGAGATAGTGCTGCTAGCTACTTTCATAGGAAAACAATTGGCAACACTGGGCTGGAATTTCCGGTTGGATCATTTTTTTAAATCTAGTGTACTCTCGCTAATTTCTCAAGATCACCGACCCTGCCTTTAATGCAGTGCCATTTGCTTTACTACGTCTTTAAAAGTATGTAGACATAAAAAGAGAAAACAAATTGTTTCCCAAACTCAATAAACCATAAAAAAAACATTTTCTTACATCAGCTTTAACATATGGACTTAAAGGAAAACCAAAATTTAAATCCCAAAAACTTAATAATGCAAAACAAAACCAACATTTCCTTTGGTTTCCGTGGTCGTGCATGTTTCTGGAAGATGTTAGGACCACCCTTTGGTTATTGCCCCCCTCCTCCCCCTCATCCCTCCTCATTCTTAGAAGAGATTAATAACCGCAGCTTTCTAGTGCAATTTGGCTGGATAACGATTACAAGAATGTCAACAGGCTCAGTCATTAAACAAACCCAAATCTCTCGCTCTCCCACCGCTGCGCCTTGGGAAACACATGTTGTACATTTACAGCCAGTTCATCTTGGCTGATTTCCTCACAGAAGAATTTCCCAAGTGAGGAAATGTGTGATTTGTCTGATGATAAAGCTTGACCTGTTAGAGAATGAATCAGTAAAGCGGCAAAATGTCACCATTTCTCTTGTTCACTCATCAGCTAACTTAACCCTCTCAGAAGACCATTAAGCTTGCATGTTTCATCCAGCTTGACGTTCAGGAAGTGAGCAGAATATTATTAAGAAACCTGACCTCTCTTCTAAAAACAGCGAGCGAAGTAGACAGCTTGCTGTTTGCAGATGGATGCCTCCTCTTCCTCCCTTCACCTCCTCCCTCTCTCCTCCCAGATGTGATGGTGTGGTCCAATGAGCGTGTGATGTGCTGGGTGCAGGCTATCGGTCTGAAGGAGTACGGCGACAACCTGCGTGAGAGTGGCGTCCACGGGGCTCTGCTGGCTTTAGACGACACCTTCGACTACACTGACCTGGCCCTGCTGCTGCAGGTCCCCAATCAGAACACACAGGTACTGGACTCCCTGTATGAGGAGGAATTAGTGCCACAGTAGGGAGAGAAGAGGAGTTTTTAAGGGTTTTGGGCATAAAGACCACCTCCAAGCATGTTTTTTGGATTAGTGTGTTTTGGCATTTTCTTTTTTAATATATTTGAGAGTGGACAGGAAACCTGCAGAGCGGTGCCAGAATCAAATCACTGATGTTGTGGTTATGTGTTTTGCACCCGAACCATTAAGTTATTGAGGCGCCAACTTTAGTTTGACCACATTTTAATATTACAATACATTTACTTCAAATCTATAATATGGAGCTATTTCTCTTTTCAAAGGTTTGACTGCTGAACACAAGATGTCTCCTGTAGTTCACTGAAAATGTGACCTGGAGGCTTCAAGTTACCTCAACACACTTGTTTAAGTCTAAGTTGCATATTGGATCATGATTGGCTTCCAAACTAGTTGTGATGTCATAAAATCGTGCTCATACGTCCATGTGTTGACTGATATTTTAGGGTAAAGACATGGAAACGTTCCCCCCTTCAAAACATACTTCTATTGTTAAACTCTGCCCATGCATCACTCTGTAGAGGGATCAAACATGCAAGAGGAGGACGACTTTAACTTACCACTAAGCAATATCACTGTTACTTTAACAACTTAAATAGCTTTTCATTTTTTATACAATTTTCAGTCATAATTGGAGCCTTTATTTGCTTCGGTGAGAAAGATTGGCTTTTGTCAGGCAAGGGCTTTAATGATATTTAAGATGAAGAAGAAGCTTCTTGGATGAGAAATGGAAAGTCTTCAAGAATCTAAACCAAGTCCAGGTGCTGCTGATTTAACCCTTACTTGGAAGATAATAAGTGGAGTTTTTTGTCTTAAAGAATACATAAGTCAAATTTTCTTTTGATCTTACGTATACAGTATGATAAACATCAGGCCGGGGACTTTGTTGCATCTCTCTCCATCATTTCCTATCTACTGTATAGTAAAGGCTTAAAATGCCTGAATGTATACTTAACAGTAACAAGCCTCATCTGACCCTTTAGAGTTCCAACTGTGCTGGTTTAAAGCAGGCATGATATTCAAACAGCACACCCATCCTAAAAATGGGTCATCTGCAGAGTCCAACTGAATCTCAAAGCTCTACATCACCTTTCTCCTGCAGGCCAGACAGCTCCTGGAGCAAGAGTACAACTCCCTCATCTCCATGGGAACCGAGAGACGACCTGATGAGGTAAGCATGCTAAGTCAGGCTGGAAGATACAGTTTTGACTGTATTGTGATGGATTGCCTGAGCGGCCATCTTTCTGTTTATATAGCAGGATGGAGCGAAGACGTTCACCCGCTCGCCCTCCTGGAGGAAGATGTTTAGGGAGAAAGACCTCCGGGGCGTGACCTCCGACTCCGCCGAGACCCTGCCTGCTAACTTCCGTGCCTCAGCCATCTCCACGCCCTCCGTTACCCTGAGAAAGGTTCAGAGTGATGGTGAGTACGACCCGTGACCTCTGACACCTTCGCTCTCATATTCACATTTGTTTGGCTCCTCTGAAGCCTCGAGGCGCGTCTCAATTTAGACGATGTGTGATGACCTGTTACTCTATATGGCATTACTCACAAGAAGAGCATGACAGGAATCAGGGCAGAACGTCTGTTGTAGAGAGGTTACAGGGCTGATCAGGTGCTCTGCAGAAAATAAATGTCTTGATTTGAAATGTACTGATGAGGATTAGGGCTAGGCATAAGGCAAAAATAATGAGGCGGGAGTTTTATTTTTTATTTTGCATTTCGAGAATAAAGTTGAAAAGTTGAGAATAAAGTTGAAATACCATTTTGAGAATAAAATTAAGAATAAAATCAAAATGTTGAGAACAAAGTAAAAAAGTTGGAAAAAAAAGTCAAAAAAAGATTTAAAGAATAAAGTCAAAATGTTGAGAAATCCGAATAAAGTCAAAATGTTGAGAATAAAGTGGAAATGTTGAAAATAAAGTTGAAATGTTGAGAATAAAGTCCTAAAATTTGAGAATAAAGTCGAAAAAGTTGAGAATTTATTTGGAGAATAAAGTCAAAATGTTGAGAATAAATGTTGAGAATTAATGTTGAGAATTAATGATGAAAATAAAGTGGAAATGTTGAGAATAAATCAAACTACTAGCGTCAGCTCACATACTGAATTTTCTACTACTCTCGACATTTTGACTTTATTCTCAAAATGCTAAATAAAAAATATCTTCCTCCTCATTTTTCCTCCTTATGCCTGGTCCTAATACTAATAATAGCCTTGAACAGAAACATTTGTTTTCAGCCATGTTATATAAGCTGCTGCAAAACCACAACCAGCGTCACATGCACAGAGCAGTTTGGTTGGTTTCATGCTACTGTGCCATTAGTTTGGCGGAGGAATTTTCTCTTTCCTGTAGCAAAGGAACTGGCAATAACAAGGAACAAATGCTTCAAAGGACAGAGGAAGACTATTATCCCTCATTCCACTTCTTAATGGGAATGCCTGTGGAAGGTCAGTGCTGTTTAAGACATCGCAGTTAAGATAATGACCCCATCTGTGTCTGTTTCCCGCTCTCCAACACAGCCAGCTCTGGTGCCCGGGGTGAATCTGCCTCAGTGAGGACGTACTCCTGTTGAGGGGCTGAGGTGAGAACACACGTTAATTAAACTGTCTCGTAGTGTTTCATCCGTGTGGGGATTTATCTGTGTGGTGAGACAAAACTCTTCCGAAATGCCTTTTCACATGTGCCGAGCACATTTCTTTGAGCCTTGTTGTTTTATGTATTCGTTTGTTGAGGTGGATTGGTTTGAGCCTGGGATTTTAGTAGTCCCCTTAAGGTCTTTCAAGTGGTGGGTTTGGTTTGTTGGGGATTTAGGCAGAGTTGAATTAAGGCCACGGACGCAGTGACGTGGGAATAATGCTGTTTGTCTCCTCAGGGCGCTGACTGGATTGGGACTAGAGGACCCTCTCGCTCATCCACGGAGAAAGAAGCAATGAATATAACCATTTATCTTCAAAATAAATCTATCGGTCTGACCATTCTGCAATAACAGAAGCAAAGGAATAAAGGGGAAAATGACATGAAGAATGTATGAATGTATTTTCCGCCCAGACTGGGAAGGTTGAATGGGATCAGCTGTTTTCTCTCTCTGTCTCTCTCTTCCTGTCCTTCTGTCTTTGCTCTTCCTCTCTCTCGGTGTGACTGTGCTGTGGGGTTAATGAAGGACAACACCGGTGTTGCTTCGGTTTGTTTCCCCCCTCTCTTCATTCCTGTCGGAGTCTGCACACAGTCAGCAGAGTTGGCAATATCAGGGCTCATTTTCCTACCTTCAGAGGAAACCACTACTTGCTGCCATTTATTCTCTTACAGTTTGAAAACAACTAAACGTGTCGCCTTATAACTTCTGCTCAACAACAGGTGTTTTTAATGAGAGCCAGGGCAGAAGTTAACCTCACCGTAAAGTTTGAAAAACAAGAGGAATGACTGGAAGGATGGTAAAATTGTAAACTGATTGGGGGACTGGACATAAACCGGTTAAACAACACCGGTGTTCTCCTTCCTGCTCACGGTGTCTAGTGTCAGCCATTGTGGCTCTATTGTTGGCTTCTATGGTCCAGTCAGGGGGGTCCAGGTGTCCCCAATTGGTCGTGGTGGTGTAGTAAAACACGTCCGAGTTCAGACCGACCACATCAGAGGGTCCCTCCTCATGCTTTGTCTATTGGCACCTTGAAAGCCGATAGGCTGAGTAATAATCTCTTTTGAAGGGACCCCATTATAGAGATCAAAGGCTCAGAGGTGGATGGGACTGGGTGGAGCGAGGCCACGGGCATTGTGTTCATGATGGCGATGGCAGGAAATCCATAAAGTGTTGGTACCACTTTCTGTAAAGGCTGAGTTTATAACTTTTAAAGGGGCACGCCGCAGATTTTCTCATATTTTACATCAGGAGAATTACTCAGCCTGTAAAAACAGTTGTATAATGTCTTCTGTGGTGCTGCACAAGCTTTCCAGAAAGACTCTACTGAGTTGCATTACGGGAAATGTAGGATCCAGCGTTTTTGAAGCTTGACTCATACATCACGCAGGCACATATGGGTACTTCGCAAAAAGTCAAGGCCGTCCCCCCTTTTGGGGGAAGAAAACCCAAGAGCCCATAGACTTCAGTGCAATTTAACGTGTGTTTTGTGCGTCAAATCTCAGTTCTGAAAGCCTCGGTTAACCCGCTACACAACAGCTTTTCATCATTTTCTCTCCTGTGACAGCGAGTTTCTGTCCCCCGAAAAGGGAGTGCAGCCTCGGCGATGATCTTTTTTAGGACACGGCAGGGGAACAAATCAAAGATGAGTTTTGGGATTTATTGTTGGTGCAACCAACTACACAGCAACTCTTCGGCATAGCGCTATTACCATCAGCGGTTTGTTTAAAGTAGAAGTTTGGAGACATTCTTCTGTTTACTGTGTTGCCGTTTATGAGGGAAACGGGATTGTTTTCCCCCAAAACGTATTGCCGGTCTGATGTATACTGGGGACTAAAAAGTCAGGATATCTCGCCCTCTGATGCTTCGATCTTTACCAATTTCTTTTTTTTTTATCTGTGAGGTTCCCAACTTGTCTCCCAAGTGCAATACTAAAACAATTGACCACCCATTGACTAAATAATGTATAAATAGATCAGTAAAAAAGCTGTTAATAAAGACAAGTTTTGGGTTGCCAAGTTGTGAAATATCCATTTAGATGGTGTCAAATATGTGTCCATTACCTTCTTGAAAAGGGTTCTTATTATCCAATTATCAACATCATAACAACTTTTATAACTGCAGACTTTGGTAGCAAAGTATGAGGAACTTCATGTAAAAAGTCACAAGTTTTCTGACTTAATAATGAGATATGTGTGTCTGTGGTCCAAAATGCAGTTTTAGGGATCTTCCTGAACAAAAATCTAGCCGTTTGGAGTTTAAAATGTCAATAAGTTGATAATAAATGGATTAAAGAGCTAGTTTAAAAGACAATTTTTCTCAACCTTGCAACCCAAAAGTTATTTTTAATAATATAGTGTCTCATAACTGGCCTATAAATAAGTTTAATACAAATTGAAAGATGATTAACATGAAATAAGTTGAACATGTAGGGGATAGTAGAGTATGTCTTATAAGAAAGTGGTACCAAAGTGTTATGTTCTATATTTAGTAAGGCATGAGACGTTGAGGTCAGACTTTAACACCACGATGTTGTCGTGAGCGTCATGACTGGTAATCATCAGCTCAGGGTGTTGGGTAATCCTGATGATGGGAGAGAGGGAGCAGAGAGACAAAACAGCGACTCACAGGGAAGAGAGAATAAAAGTGAGAGGATGGACAGAAGCCGGTCATTTTACTGCACACACAAGCCATAACAGAAACCAAGAGCTCTCTGAGGAGGAGGAGGAGGGTGAGATCAGAGAGAGGCAGCGAGAGAGGGCGAGCCCGAGGAAGCCCAGGAAACTAAACCTTTAGCCTCTGTGTTTACGATGCATGTCAAACAAACGACAATGACCTAAAAACATTTTTTTGGTGGTGAAGATATGAGGTGTCTTTAAAAAAAATATATATCTGTATGATAAACCTACAGGGGTTGGGAGCCTGGGGATCAATTTGTAAAATGTGTGTATTTTTTTCAGTTGTATTTTTTATTTTTTACGATATCTATTTATTTTCTTTAGGTATGTATTGGATAAATGTATGTACATGTTCCGTTCCTTCTCGACTTCATTTGAACTAGTTTTAAAAGTAAATATGAAACATTGAAAATGGTCATTCAAATACGCTACTGTATGTGTACATTTTGAGAACAAATTGTGCAATGATTTAACAGATTTCCATGATTAAAGTGATAGTAATACAAATTGAAAATATCATCTGGAAAATAAACAATAATGATGATGATGATGGTGATGTAAAAGAAAAAAAGAAAATAAAGCGATCCAGGTGGATTTGCTGATCATCGCAAACTTTCTCCATTTTTCTTTTCCCCGTTGATTTGTTTTATTCTTTCCCTCCTGCAGGTAGTCGTCTGTGTGCAGAGGTGAGTGTAACTAAGTACCTTTACTCAAGTACTGCTCTTAATTACAATGTAGGGGGAGACACTACAGGTGAATAGGGTTAAAATAGATTTTTTTTAATTTTCTGTTTAAATATGCAAAGAAGGCATTATCTTATTAAATATTAGCTAATTTGCATACATTTCCAGAAACAGAAATCTTCACAGATATCTTTTGAATATCTCTTTTTTTAGGGCTGTCAAATTTAATTTGTTTAAACTCCACTGATTTCTTTAACGCAACTTTGATTTTTAGGTTGTAGTGGGCTCAGTTTTAAAGCTAGAGAGAAGATACTGGCATCATATGAAACTAGAAAACCTAAAGAATCAACCAACCGTGTCATACTAGCTTGTTGCGAAGGAGGCTAAATAACGCTCCAAACATATGCTAAATTTTGGCATGGAAAAACTGGCATGGCCATTTTCAAAGTTGTCCCTTGACCTCTGACCTCAAGATATGTGAATGAAAATGGGTTCTATGGGTACCCACGAGTCTCCCCTTTACTGACATGCCCACTTTATGATAATCACATGCAGTTTGGGGCAAGTCATAGTCAAGTCGACACACTGACAGCTGTTGTTTGACATGTGATGATTTGAACATATTTTTTTTTACGCTAAATGCAGTACCTGTGAGGGTTCCTGGACAATATTTGTCATTGTTTTGTGTTGTTAATTGATTTCAGTTTAATACATACAGTATATACATACATTTACATAAAGCAGCATATTTGTCCACTCCCATGTTGATAAGAGTATTAAATACTTGACAAATTTCTCATTTTGAACAGATAAAAAAAGTGTGATTAATTTGCGATTGGTGATTAACTATAGTCAATCATGGGATTAATCACGATTAAATATTTCAATCGATTGACAGCCCTACTGTTTTTATATTTTTATATCACTAAAATACTGTCAACAGCCATAAAAAAATCTATTTTTTGCCATGTTTTTAGAAACAAAATATTATATAAATCAGGCTTTGATATATTAACAAATCCCTCAGTAAAAAACCTTCAGAAAATAGAGAGGAATGAAACTCGAAAGTTTGGTGAATGCAAGTGCTACTGAAGTGGACATTTCTGGCTCATTACTTTGCAAATTAGGATTATGCACACAAAATATGCAGGGTTATTTTTAAATTATGTTATTGCTACTTTTACACAAGTAACAGATCTGAATATTTCTTCTATTATTAACTGTGTTTTATGAAGCTGAACAGTAAAATACCTGAAATGTACTACTTATGATAACTTTTCTTTTCCAAAATAAATCCCAGACTGATTTGAGAATTCAACTCCGCATATTTACATCAGTTAAGTTGTGTGAAACATAATTTGCTGAGTACAAAGATCCTTTATTACCACATTTTGGCAGGCAAACTGAACAAACCAGCAGATGGTAAAATGATCTTGTTTTGGTGTCATGTGATTTACATTCATGAACCACATTGAACAAGTTCCACACAAGGAGATGTTTCCTGCCACAAAACGTAAATCATCAGCCCCGAGTGAGACCTTGCTGCAGTGAGCCCACGCTGTAGTTTCTGTATCAAATACTAAAAAAACACTGTCACATTTATGGTAATCCATATGGGAACAGTGTGGAGCAGTAAAATGGAGCCTCAGTAGGTGGCGCTCCTTCCTCTCACAACCCGAGCGGCCCAGAGGCTGGAATTATCATCAGACACTGGAGAGACCTACCACTCCATGAAGACTTCTTCTATAAATACACACAGATATACATAGCTTCATACATAAAGGTATACTGGTGTCACATATATATAAAGGAATATATTAATATCAAGGACATACACATGCTTACATACTAATCAAAAATAACTTAGATTATGAAAGATAAATCATAAAAAAACAGTACTTTTTAAAGTAAAATCTCTATATATGAAAATGTTCCCTAAGATCTAGTGTTGAGGTCTTCTTGTTTTTTTCAAAAGTCATTTGAAGTCGTGGTGGAGGGGGGGACGAAGGAGAGAGGGGGGGGGTGCACACAGAAGGATGTCCCAGCTGCTCTGCTCTGTGTCACTTTCTACTCCCCCCCCCCTCCTCTCTCAGCCTCTCCCGTTCCTCGTCAAGACCTCCCTCCCCCCCTTCTGATTGGTTCTGTACAGCAGCACGCACACGCAGGACGAGTCGATGCGGATCCACTTCCAACTGATTCTGTCGCTAGCGTCTTTGGTGAGCGCTCGGACGTACGACTGCTTGGCTTTGCACTCGCTCACCCACTGTTTCTTATCCACGCCCAAGCAGCCTTCCCTCGGCGCCGCGCCGGCCCCCGACCTGCCGGCGTTGCTGGGCTGCTCCGGCTTGCCACAACGAGTCTCAAAGAAGTACTGTTTGAGTGGTCCTTTCTGGGTCTGGATCTCCTGCAAGATGGTGACCGTCTGACCGTGGTAGTCAATGGCGGTCTTCTTGTCAATCACCCAAACGCTGTTCGAATCGCACACCGAGAGCTCCCCTCGCCGTCTGTCGATCAAGTGTGAGCGTTTATCCCTTTTAACAGGGCGGCCGACCTCGGTAGAGTCTGCCCAACTCAGAGTCGTGCTCCTGTCGATCGCCCGGTCCCCGTGACCCTCGATGTGTCCGTCCATGTCCTCCTGCTCCTCTCCATCCCGGTCCTCCTCCAGCAGGCCGCTCTCCAACATGAGCAGGAGAGGCGGGTGCTCTGGAGGCGACGGGGAGGGAGAGAACAGGACTCGCGGATGCGCGTCCAGAAACATATCATCTCCTTCTAAGATAATGCCCAGCCCGGTCCCCAGACCCGGCCCTTCCTCCTCGGTCGGACCTCTTCCAGCCCTCGGTGTAGGTGCATCTCTCAGCTTCTCCGAGGGAACAGTTGGATCTGGTTGACCCGTTAGATCAGCAGCAGGACTGACGGCATTCTGGGTTTCCGCTGTCGTAAGTCTTTCTGTATAGTCCTGAAGGTTGTCCTTCTTGGAAAAGTCCGCAAAACTGGCGTAGTCTCGCCTGCTGCTGCTGTCAGCTTTGTAGTCCTTTGGTAGAGAATTATCCTGGGAAATCTCCTCGGTCCTGAGTGTTCCTCCTTCTGTGGGAACATCCACGCTGTCACTGCTTCTGTCATCGCTGCCTGAGTTGCTGTGTGATTGGTAGGTTCCTTGAGTCTCCACTTTGAACGTGGACGTCTCTTTATCTGCAGAGGATTTCACATAATCCCTTCGGTTCTGGAGGTTTTGTGTGTTGGTGTGTTGGCTGAGAGCAGCAGCCATGTTGTAGTCCGTTTGTGAGGCATTTCCATGGGAGTTGTAGTCCAGGGGGAGAGCAGCGAGGCGAGCGGCCGGGTCTCTGCGGTTGTCAAAGCCAGGCTCTGTCGTCGCGGCGGCAATCCTGGACACGGGGTTGTGAGGGAAGGGCAGGGCCGAGGCAATCACCATGGCAACCAGGGGAAGCCAGTGCATCACTCCCAAGACGTATCAGCTGATGAATCAGAGAGAGGAAGAGGGAGACAATGTTAGTTTATACAATGCAAATTGTGGCTTCTACAGTTAACCTAAGTACCTCAATTAAGATGTAAAATGAGAGGTTTTACTGGCGGCCCGCAGCTTTATGACCCCGCTGCTTTTACCACTGAGGTATGGCTCTAAAATCTTGGCAGAACTCGTGGAAAAATAGGACAAAGTACCGCAAGGTCACCCTCTGCTTCTTCATGTGGGAAGATGATGTTCGGCTATGAACACTGTAGATCCTGAAGGGCTGACCTTGAAATACTGACAACCTAGTATGTACGAAACTTTACAGCCAAAGGAAATGGGTTCAGAAGAGAAAACAAGCCTCCCCTTTCAGCTTTTAAAGGAACCACTTTTTCCTTTTTTTTTGTTCTGTTGTTGTAGTTTTTCTAAGATCCAGGAATCTTTTTAAAAGACATGGTTTACCTCACACGAACACATTAGAAGCAAATATCCCAGTACCGTTGTGGTAAACCTCAGGAATTCTCCCGAATCTCACCTGGGCTGTGGGGGAGTTTGTTTTCCTTTGACAAGATGATGCCTGAACACGATACAATACATCATGCCTTGGATCGGACCATTATTTATAGTCACATGCAATCATAACTATTGTAAACACCCTGCCTGTCATAACCTGCTGTATTGAAACTTTGAGAAAGAGTTGATTTTGTGTGGCAAAAATATGAAACAAATACTGCAGAATCTTTGTAATACATCGTCTTAGGGCTGGAGGCATGCAGCAGCAGTAGGTGATATTTATAGTCTCAAAAACTGTGAAAAACTGTTGCACATGTTACTAAAATGTTATTAAAAATTCATTTTAAAACTGCAACGATTAGTCGATGGACAGAAAATGAATATCTATTAACTATTTTGATCATTTAAGACCATTTTCAAGCAGAAATGCCAAACATTCAATATTTCCAGCGTCTCAAATTTGAGCATTTGCTGCTTTTTCTTGTTTTATATTATAATAAATAGAACATCTTTGTGTTTTGGACTGCTGGTCGAACATTTGAAGACGCCACCGTGGGCATTTTTCACTGTGATCTGATGTTCTATCGACCAAAACACTAATATATTTATCAAGAAAATAATGAGTAGATTAATCAATAATGAAATTAATCATTGGTTGCAGCCCTAGTGTATTTAATTAACTTAAATGAATTAAATTAACAACCCAGTCGCATAGCAGTTCGTGAAATATTCACAAATTGAATGTATTGATTTGTGTACATAGACATAAATTAAAAAAAAATGTCATGATGAATAGCACCAAACAAATTCGTATGTAATCCATGTACAGGAGTATAAAGAGCGGCGAACGCCGTGCAGGGAGGTCGGGGTGGATGGTAAGGTCAAAAAAACACAGGACTTACACCCAGGAGACTGCTGTTCGTATCCTGTGTGAAGCCAAAGGTCAACGTTGATTTATTTGTCGCGTAACTTCCGTACTTAAGTTACAGCACCCCCGGAGTTATTTTAACCCAAACGATCTTTTCCTAAACCTAGCTAAGTAGTTTTATTTTGAAACAACTGAAATGGAAATTGACACGTGTTGCTGGACATTCGTAGGAAAAAGCATGAAAAATACATTGTTGAAAGTCGCGCTGACCATCACGAAAAAAAAATAGATAAATAATCAAATACATTAAATTCCGTGACTATTTCACTAACCGCTGTGGAACTGTGTTGAAATTAAATGACAGCAAATGAGACATTTAACATACATTTAACTGAATTATTTTAACACAAAAAAAGTTACAGTTACACAAACAAATACGTGGTGACACATTGAAAAGTCATTACAACAAAACTGGGAATAAAGCACTCCCTCGCGTGAGCCAATATGTAAACACGCGCAGGAGATTTCAGGTAGTTTGTCACGTCTGACATCATCTGGATGAAACATGGTGATTCACTTGTGTTTCAAAGGAAGGTTCACCTGTGACTAACTGGAGGAATATTCCAGTCAGCCGTCCATGTGGCGCGTACAGTGGGATGGCATTCAGAGGAGGTGTTTGAAAGCAGGGAGGAGGTCACTTGGAAAGAGTTAAAATAGGTGGAATGATCAGAATGTGAGAGATGCAGCTGTACTGGCGAGACTCCTTCGCGGCTTTCCTCAGGCAACGAGGAGGGGGAAAAAACACACAACATACAACAAGTGTGAAGGAAGGAGTGTCACGACTGTTTGTTTGCTCGAGGGTGAACTGAATGGATGAATCAGTGAGTGACCATCAGTGAGTGACGACAGTAAACCCCTCTCAGTGACAGGATACGTACTCAGCAGGGCCGCACCCTGGACACAGTGCAGCCGCCGAGGAGCAACAAGGTTTGACTTGCCGCATCACACATGTAGTCACCTGGGGCGCTCAAAGTGCGTGCTTGTCATGCTGACGATAAATACCATCAAAGTGCGTTGAGCTTCCTGTTTGCTCTGGCTACTGTTACACGAACGACGCACCGGGCCTGCCAAACAAAACCCAGGTGTTTTGGCGGATGAAAGGGAGTTAAACGGTGAACCGGGGCTGTTAACACACCCCTCAAACATGGAGAGGCAAGCCAACGGCAATTAAAGCTCAGAGTGTGTTGCAGCAAAGTCTCTACTAGAAGATCATTTGTGAGAGGAGGTGGTGGATATCCAGGAAGAATGTGTAGGATTTGTACTATGTGAGAGCGTCTGCTATTCTTAAGGGCTTTCTCGGAGGCCCCACACAGAAGGCAGGCAAGCTCACTCTCTAAGTGCTTTCTTTGTAAAACAGCAGCAGCACTTCATCACCATGCTCCATTTGCTACAATGACACGCATCATTTGC
Source organism: Sebastes umbrosus (assembly GCF_015220745.1). NCBI lineage: Eukaryota > Metazoa > Chordata > Actinopteri > Perciformes > Sebastidae > Sebastes > Sebastes umbrosus. The sequence goes on along the minus strand of NC_051282.1, from coordinate 17,084,666 downwards.
GCTCCCTGCAAGGCTAGACGAGGACCATGATGTTCTCCCGCCCTCTGGACCCGACCCAAGCACTCTGAATCCCAAAAACCCCAGACCAACACACACACAAATCCCAGTCTCTCTAAATCAAAAACCTCACTTAGTGAAAAACATTGCACACTTGTGTTAATCCTAATCTCCGTAGCCTGAACTTCCTCCAAGAGAGCAGAGGAAGAATACCCTGCAACCACAGGACACGGGCCTAAACCAACAGACAGAGAGCAACCACGTCACCCAGCAAAACTCCATGAATAAACAGACTAACAGACTAAACTATGACATGAACTGTGAGGCCTTCACGAGCCACAGCGGCACCCGGAATTATTTAGCATCGATTGTGAGGCTGTATGTTAATTAAACAGGCTGAGAAGCGGCCTTTTTCTTCTTGTTTTATGTGCCTTTATGTTCACTCGGTGTCCGTCAGAAGAAACTGTGCAATACTGAAACATTCCCAACAGGATATCAGGGAGACGAGCTCGGAGAACATTTTTAAGTGACAGCTTGAGATCCATTTCAGTTTGCTTTCACAGTGTTTCCCTCCCTCTGAACCACTATTTATTTGACTATATTACTGATTGTACTTGTTTATATTTAACCACTGTTTCTCCTTATTGTAAAGCACCTTGTGCTACATTTTTGTGTAAATTAAAGGGTGTTTTATAAATGTTATTAAGGCTGCAACTAACAATTATTTTCATTTTCTTTTAATTGATTAATCTACTGATTCTTTTTCTTGATTCATGGATTAATTATAAAACATCACAAAACTGTGGGTCCAAGGATGTTTTCTTATTTCTAATTTGTTATTTTGTTAGACCAACAGTCAAAACCCAAATAAATTACACTTACGATAATGTAAAATAGGGCTACATATGATTATTATGGTGAAAAGAATTCACGATAACGGTATTATCAATTCATCTTTAACTTTGTTTATTGCACGTTTTGTCTCTTTTGGCAAATGAGTTACACTCAAATTACGAGTGTAGCGAGGTGGAGAGAGAGTCTGTAACCAGAACTGTACAAAAGAGCACAAAAAGAACAATTACACTAATGGAGAGTGAAAAGGTATACGCCACATGAACTGACAAAAGCAAGAATGGAAAGAAACAGAAATTATTTAAGAGGTGCTGGATTATTTACACAATATTATCACAGGTGTGTTATTAACATAATATCAATATTACATTTTTCAACTATCACAGTTATTGTCAATACTTGTATATCGTGACACCGATATACAATGGAAAACAATGGAAAGCAGCAGATTCTAACATTTTAGAAGCTTAAACCAGAGAATCTTTTTTTGCTTTAAAAATTACCAAAACGATTAATCGGTTATCAGAATAGTTGCCGATTACTTTTCTGTTTTTCTGTTGTTGATTAGAAGACTTGAATTGTTGCAGCTCTAAAAACTATTATTATCATTATGAATTTAAACTACTAAAACACATGAATCCAACGACCTTGTTGACGTGCAGCTACTACAGACTAGAGCTGCAACGATTAATCGATTAGTTGTCAACTATTAAGTTAATCGCCAACTATTTTGATAATTGATTAATTGGTTTGAGTCATTTTTTAAGAAAAAAAAAGTCAAAATTCTCTGATTCCAGCTTCTTAAATGTGAATATTTTCTGGTTTCTTTACTCCTCCATGAGAGTAAACTGAATATCTTTGAGGTGTGGACAAAACAGGACATTTGAAGACGTCATTTTGGGTTTTGGGAAACACTGATGGACATGTTTCACCATTTTCTGACATTTTATAGACCAAACAACTAATTGATCGATAAAAAATGATCGACAGATTAATCGACAATGAAAATAATCGTTAGTTGCAAACCTACTACAGACGCTTTGCTCTAAAACATGACAAATACAAACATACAGAAAAAAAACAATAAAGGAAAGTGTCTCTGTGGTAAATTGGTCTGACTGGTGTTTTGAGTGCTGCCGGTGTGAACCGCAGGGGTTTAATCCACATGAGACAGCCTGAGTGAAGGAGGAATCAGTGGGAATTATGGTACAGAGGGCTTCTGGCTGTGAGAGCCACCCCAGGAAACAGATGCCATGAAGCAGCCCCACACCTGGCAGCGGCTACTGTGCTATTAGCCTTTTAACAAAGCAATGCCCCCCCACATGCGTGGCTAATGTCAGACACGTCCATCTGACAGAGAGTTAATGCACTCTGTGTTAGTGTTAGGACCAGGCCCCCGTCCTAACCTAATCCTGCCTACTTTGAAGTCGACGGGGGTGGAAGATGTCTGGAGGACAGTTTGCGGCTCACATCACATCTTTCAGCAGATTTTATGACAAGTTTGGGCTGACTAAGCTGTCTGAAATGCATCCGAGGGTGACCGCCACAAACAGTGACAACAGGAGTGGCTGCGAAAACCATGTGACGTGGAAAAAAAACCACATGCAGGTAAATGTTTGTCCTCCCTCTTTGCCGGTCTCTCTGTGAGGGTATAGACTCAAGAGTAAAAGCCTTGGCTTCACATGTGCTCATTTGCGATGCCTTGCTGTCCCACTGTGCAAACAGCCCATTAATTCCAGCTCTGTGATTGTTTCATACCACGCTCAGCCTCCTCCTCTCTGTACATGAGCTCCATATGAAACACCTCTATCAGTCACATCTCTGGCAAATCACATGTTCTTTCTCTTTCACACATCACACAACATGACAATACAAACTTGTTATGAGCTGTAACTAAGTATATTCACTCATGTACTGTACTACAATCTTGAGGTACTTGTACCTGAGTATTTCTGCTACTTTACACTACATTTCAAAAGGGAAATACTGTTTTTTTTTTACTCCACTACATTATTTAATAACTTATGTTACATTGCAGATTCAGATAACCAACAAATACATGATGATTTCATATTATTGATTAAGATAAAACATACCTACCAGCTGCAACATTAAAGTGATGGACACATTAATGCATCGATAATTATAATGCTATAATATAATATATATGATTCAGTGGTGGAAAGTAACTTAGTACATTTACTCATGTACTGTACTTAAGTACAGTTTTTCGGTACTTGTACTCAATACTTCTACTCCGCTACATTTCGGAGGCAAATATTGTAAGTTTTACTGCCCTACATTTATTGTAAAGCTTAAGTTTCATTGCTGATTCAAATTAAAAATACAAAATATAAATCATCTAATAAATGATGATGTATTATTATAACTTAAACTACACATCAGCATATAAAGTCATTACAATCAGCTCCACCTTTACCAGCTCTTACATTAATGCATCAATATAACTACATTCTGCATAAGGAGAATTTTTGCTTTTGGTACTTTGAGTATATTTTGATACCAATAATTTTTTGATAAAGTAAAAAAACACTTTTACTAACAGAGTATTTCTACACTGTTGTAGTACTTTTACTTTAAGATCAGAGTACTTCTTCCACCACTGCAGATGAGGTACTGTACATGCATGTATAGTGCAATAAAATAGCAAAACAAATATGTTCCTCTTTTAAAAGCTTACCAGACATCATACAGTGCAATGTGATGAAACATTTTGTAAGTGAAATGTATTTCTATAGAAGATGTAAAAGCTGTAATTAAAGAATATTCTTACTGATTATTTCATTTGACCTTGCTCCTAAAAGAAGCCTGATCTTTAGACATTGTTTTAATGAAGACATCTGCAGCAGGTTTCGTTTTATATCACAACCTGTGTGATCTACCTGCGGGTTTGGAGCCAGGCTCAGTAATGCTCTCACCTCACCTGACTGACTGACTGCCAACGAAAACAAAAATGCGAAGTAAGCTACAACTGTGCAGGACTAGCCAAAGAAAATAAAAAGTAAAGGACTGATTGATACATGGTGTGTTCACAATGAATGCTTCAATCTGGTGCAAAGAAACAACTGAAAATAGTTTGCATGAAATAAGTGAAACATAACATTTCATCAAATAACAGTATGGCAGTTATGTTTGCAATGCATGGATATATAAGTAAATAAATGAGCTGATAAATAAATAATGACATTCATGGAAAATTGTTTTTTTTTTTTTTTTAAATGCATTAAATAAGTGAGACATAACATTTCAATAACAGCAGTTATGTTTGTATGCATGGGTGTAAGTAAGTAAATAAGTGAGCTAATAAATAAATAAATAAATAATGACATTCATGGAAAATTGTTTTTTGTTTTTTTTAAATGCATGAAATAAGTAAGACAATAACAGCAGTTATGTTTGCATGAATGGATGTAAATAAGTAAATAAGTGAGGTGACAAATAAATAATAATTACATTCTAAGCTATAATTAAATTAATTAGGGGTTTCTTATTCACATTATGTACTGCATCAATAAATCAACACATGCAATAACAGGTATGGCAGCTATGTGTGCATGCATGGATGTATAAGTAAATAAGTGAGCTGATAACTAAATAATAATGACATTTATAGCCAAATAGATGAATTAGGGGGTTCTTACTCACATTATGTAACTATCTAACTGGTTGAATGCATGTATATATTAATTCCTGCACACTGTATAATAGTAAAAGCCTATTACATGGTGGTGTTCACAATTAATGCTTCAATCTGGTGCAAAGAAACAATTGAAAATACATTTATTTATTTTTTTAAATGCATGAAATAAGTGAAACATAACATTTAATTCAATAACAGTATGGAAGTTATTGTTTGCATGCATAAGTGAGCTGATAAATAAATAATAAGACATTCTAAGCCAAATAATATCTATAATTAAATGAATTAAGGGTTTCTTATGTAACTGGTTGAATGCATCAATAAACCAACACATGCATATATTAATCCCTGCACCCTGTATACTAGTAAAAGCATGTTTATTGCAGGCCTACATGTGAATAATAAAGCCATACCGTGTAGGTGAGATCCGGACCCCGCGTCCTTCCAGCTGACACCACATTGATTATAGAGTCCTGTCGCCTTGTTGCTCAACTGGTTTTAAAAAAACATAAACTCAACAAACACCTTCGTAGAGTAGAGACACCACAAAACTAATCACGAACACCTCTTTCTTCTCTTAATAGTCCGTGACATCGCATGAGATCTCCAAGGAGGGGAAAAAGTCAAAGTTAGAAACCAGAAAAAAACTTCTCTCCAGATCTCTGGCTGTGCGCTTCTTCCTCACACTGAGGAAAGACTAGTTCATAAACCCAGGAAAAGTGTCCAAAATGTAAAAGTGCCACCAAATTTAGATATTCCATGAGTTGTTACTCCTCCAAGGCAGATATCTCACTTCAAATATGTGAACTGAAGAAGTGGAGAGGTGAAGAAGTTGGCACAAATGTTTTAAGAACCTGAACTCCGCCTGAAACGCGTAAAGTCGGATTGACAGTGAAGCTAGCATGAGTCAGAATGACAACTTCTGGTTTTGACTTTCAAAATAAAACCCGCTTCTGGGTATTCGTATTGCGGAGGAACGTTGAAGTAGCGTTAGTATAGATCAGTGGCTCTCAAACTGTGGTACGCGTACCACTGGTGGTACTTGAGCTCTTTGTAGTGGTACGCGGAGGAATATCTGAAATATTTAAAGAAATATATTAAGAAATAGGGCTGACCCATAAATCATATTTTTGTCATAGGAAATAGTCCAATGGTTCTCAAACTTTTTTCCCCAATTACCACCTCAGATAATATTTGTCTCTCCAGGTACCACCATTATGACCGATGTTAAAATACAGTAGCGGAGGCCTACAGTTCACGCAAGAGGCAAATTTATTCCTAATAAGAATATGACTTATTGTTGATTTTTGTCAAAGGGGGAGCACTAGAACTGGCACTTATACTCTTCCAGACAACTCTCATACTATGCAAGGGGCAGCCTCTCACACTAGGCCTGCACCAGATGAGGAACATCTGCCACGTGCGATAACACTGTTCAGTATTGCCATGACGATATGACTTGTGATGAATAAACAAATATTAGCTATACATATACATTTACTGTATTTAAAATATAACTAGGCTAAATGTTGTTTCTAGAGCAGCAACAGCAATGTTTACAACGGCAAAGTCACCATATAAACTCCTTAATATCTCACTGGAAACAACTCATATTCCTGACGTGAAAATACTAAGTGAAGTTTATAAAGACTGAAGAACATGAAAAATATGATTTATGGGTCAGCCCTATTTCTTAATAATTTTTAAAAAATATTTCAGAGATTCCTCCGCGTACCAGTACGAAGAGCTCACGTACCACCAGTGGTACGCGTACCACAGTTTGAGAACCACTGTCCTATGACCTCCTATATATATTTTTTTTTTTGATCTGAGCTGTACCAGTGTTTGTTGTTGTTTTTTGTATTCTTATTGTGTTTGTGAAAATAAGAAAACCCAATAAACATAATAGTGAAAAAAAAAAAAAGAAGTAGCCTTAGTGGGTTTTATTTTGAAAACACAAACAAGACACTTCCGGCGCAACTTCTCCTTCTTCTTCTCTGCTGCTGAATTGACTCCGGTTTCTCCTGGGAAGCGCAAAGACACGTTTTTTTCCTCAGGAGGTTAGTATATTAAAAAAGAGACCTACAGCATTACAACGAGTAACATCTGTAAGAACAGATGTGTCTAAAACTCGTTTCCTAAACACATGCATTTAATTTAACTCTAATATAACACGAATCCGGCGTTTAAGTGAACAAAATTAGCACCACAAAGTCCCATTTCATGCGTGATGCATTCAAACAAACATTGTGCCAGTTGTAAAGTCAGACATGTGCGTGACTGAGAATTAGATTTACCTTCTTCCTCCCCCCACTTTTTTTTTTTTTTTTCATCTCCGCCCCACAGTTCACAAGAAGAAAACAATTTGATGAATTACCAGCAGTGTTGTGTTGGCACCAGTTCATTATGGGTTGGTAACAGCGCAAATTATTACAAACAAACTGTAGTGAAGCTGGATGGCGCAATTTGCCTGCAAGTGTGCATGGGTGCAACATAATCCCCTCTGGCTCAATCAGACCTGAGGATGTGAACTTCATGTTTTAATGCCAAACCAGAGTCTGCTTTCAGATTGCTTCCTGTTTGCTTGCACCAGGTCTTTTTTTTTTTTGGTGGGGGGGGATATATGTGTGCCAGCTCTTTTGGCAGGTGAGTAGAGTGTCTCTGACAGGATAATTTGGATCTTGATGACCTCATTGGCTGTAATTAGTACTTTCATACTTCATGGCCATTATATCCAAAATACAAACCGTGGTTTACGAAAGTAAAAATACAGATGGCACACAAACAGAAACCGAAACATGTTTCAACATGTAAACAGGCCAAAATCCATGGTGCAAATAATAACCACAGTGACAATAAGTAAATACAAAATGCTGAGAAGTGGGATTTATTAAAGGGACTATTTGTAACTTTCAGAAATGCTTGTTAACAGCAACACCTGTGGCCGTTAAGTCAATGAAAGTCAGCGTTGGGCTCGCGCTTGTGCTCGCTCTACATAGACATGAACGAGCATCGTTTAAAACAGTGAGGCGACACACGTCAGCTAAAACCACAATATCACTCTATATTTCAGCTGCCTGGCAGTAATGTTAGCTGACCAGACGAAGGTCTCTCCATGAATCACTGCTGATCCTAGTGTTGGCTTTTCCTGCTTCAGCCTCCGGGGCTGAAGCAGGAAAAGCGGGTTGGTGCCGGGGCTGAAGCAGGAAGAGAAACGTTATCGTCTCCCGACTGCGCCCGCAGGGAGACACCGGCTCCCTGTCGGAGACGATAACTTGTCTCGCTGCGGAGCCCCGTCACTTCACAAGACACGGGAAACCTCTGTTGGTCTGGAGGAGCTGCAGCAGTTATTTCTGCACAAATGTCCACTGTACATTCACTAGATATTCTCAGAGCTAAACTAACTCTTCTGCAGTGTGGAATGAGCGCGCATGCACGCGAGAGGTGGAGCGAGACAGCGAGAACGCGCGCGGTGTGTGAGTGAAGACAAGCAGGCAGCGGAGCAGAGACTCCAGCCACATGCGAGCGCGCATACGCGAGCGCGCATACGCAAGCGCATGGGATCCCGACCCGGTAGATTTATACGTGTAAAAAGTTACAAACAAACTACGGTAGCTGCCTATTCATCTGCAATAATTACAAACATGTATTATTTATTGTTTCATACATATTATATGATTTCATTACAAAAATGTCCCTAAAGGCTTCTACGTATCCTCCATTCCATGCATACATTTGAACAGGGGTGGACTTACTGATTTGAGGGCATATAGGCAACGGTTAGCATGGGGCCCCCTGAATACCAGCCCCGACCCCCCGTTACACCAACCAGCTGTTATTTTTAAATACTGCATCCCAGAATACCCTCTTATTTTAAACTACAGGCCTGACACACTTCTAGGTCTTCTATGAATTCATAAGCAACTATTCTCCATTCATTTTATAGGATACGTACTGCCGGCTGTTTATAAAGCATTTACCTTCAAACATTAGTGTCCAATTTTCATGTGACGTCTTAAGGCCTTGACACACCAAGCCAACGGGCGGCCGTCGGACAGTTTAGGGTCGTCGGTGAGCGTCTGTCGGCCTAGTTTTTTGCAGTGTTTCCCACACTGTTGGCTCTCGTCTGCCTGAGTTTTTTTGGCCGATTCAGCTCGTCAAATCGGCAGCGGAGCCCGTTGGTGAGAGAAATCTCTCTGATTGGCTATTCAGCTTAAACGAATCAGTGTATGAGAGGAGAAACGGAAGTGAGGAAAGCAAGCCAACGAGTAGAGGCAAGAGGAAAAACACAGAAGGCTCTTCTCATTTTTTCATCTTCGTCTCATCTGATCATTCCAATACACGGATATTTTCACAACGACATGGTCATCTGGAATGAAGCTAAGTGGTGAGTGATGGTGGTGTGAAAATGGTCGTCAAACGCTGCTTTTTATGTGTCGTAACGACGGCTTGTATATCCGCCGTCCTCAGTCTTCCGGTTTCCCTGTTTGAATGACGAAGACAGAGTACTGCCATCTGCTGGTGTGGAGAGCTATTTCCAGTCACGCAGGCGCAGAACATACGTGGTAGTTGGCCATCGGCTGCAGTCTTTGTGGTGTGTTCAAGTGCAACTTTTTGGCCAAGACAAAGGCGACGTGAGGCGACTCAACGGTCAGCCTTTGTTGCCGCCTATTCTTTGATGTCAGCTTGGTGTGTCTGGGAATTTAGATGTCAGCAGTGTGATTTTCATTATTCGTCATCATAAAGGGATCTGAAAGTTACGTGCTAAGTTTTTATAGACGCCGCGGGCAAAGAAACAAGTGATTACTTATTGGTGCTCCTCCAAATCTGGGAGTCTTGCAACACACAACATTTTTACCTCCGCCAAGGCCAAAGGCCTAGGAAGGAGGTTATCACTGGCATTGGTTTGTTGGTTTATTGGTTTGTTTGTTTGTTGGTCACAACAATCCATTCGATTTTGATGACGATCCGGAGGTTGAGGGGGTGGGGGGAGGGGGGCGAACCTGCCTTGGCGGAAGTCTGCGCTCTCTGCGTGCACTTCTAGTTTAACATGTTTTTGCTGTGAATTACAAATCTGGCTTGATCCATTTATGCATTTTTCAACATTTTCATTTTCATTTTCAACAGAGTTCCAGGGGATCCCCAGAATAATGCGATATAGTACATTTTCACTATTTAATTCACTATAAAAGTGAGCCCAAAGTGAGTAAGAGTCATAAAAGTGACTATTCTAATTATAGGTTTCAATTCCTCCATGGTTATGTCCTCATAATAATATATAATCATATCTAACAATCAAAATATTTTCAGATGGAGGCCTCTGAAGCTAAATCTTATCAAATGGGGGTCTGTGACCTGAGGTGTATCAATTTAGGGGTCCTTGAAATGAAAAAGGTTGAGAACTACTGCTATAGATGTAACAGTGTCCCACTTTGTAAATGTACGTTCCATATATGTTGTCTTAACTGTCCCTGCGTGCACTCAGATATTTCTTCGATGAAACGTCCATGAATATTCATAATTGCTGCAGTTATTTGTTGTAATTAAAAGTCTAAAACACACAGTTATTTTCTGTATATATGTTGCTTAGATGAGTCCAGGCGGCTTCAGGACGCCTGTAAAGTTAAAAAGGATGGAAACAGGAGCCGGTGACTGGCTGCTCTGTCCACTCACAGGTCTTTGGGGGAAAGCCGGCGAAGGCCCAGCAGAGACACAATGGAGGTCTATGGAGGACGTACAGGCCGACAGACAGTTCAACGGGTCCTCTGAGCAGATAAGTCGTCCCCATACAAACCAGACCAGGGTTCACTGCTATTGACCCGCGAGAACAGCGCTTCCACTGAGCCTCCCCACCTTGAATGGCCTTGTTGAAAAGGAGAGCCATAAATTGGCGGATGAGCAGAGGAGGGGGAGACTCTGCCTCCCCCTCCTCCCGCCGCCCCCTCTCTCACATGCTATCTCTTTCTTTCCTTTACCAAGTAGTGGTTTCCATCTCACCAAACCCCTTTCCCCCTGAATGTTTAAAAAGATGAAAGGATAAGGAAAAGAATGGAGACAAAAGAGGGGAGGGTTGTGTTTCAATCCCGCCCCTGAGAGACTGCTCATGAAAGAGTTTGGGGATGGGAGAGATAGGGACCGGAGAGGAGACACAGAAAGAGAAGGGGGGATCATGAAAAGAGGTTTTTCAAACTCAAAGCCGCTAAAACGGGTCACTTCTGTATAGAGAGGCAGGCTAAAGTGCAGTCTTCACTCAGGGACGGAGACATTTAACACTGTCAATACCCTCAGATGGAGGGGAGCGTTGATGTACTTGCACCCATTGACTGATTGCGCAAACACACACGATCACACGCACATGTACACACTCTACTTCTGTTTCTCTTAACCGTACCCGCCGTACAGCAGCACTTTAGATTTCGGGGAAACTTCCGCCACATTCTCTTTACCACACATACACACTGCCTGGTGTCTCCCTCGCGGCGTTCCTCCCTCTTGGCATTTAGTGTCAGTCACTGGAAATGCTTGCAACCCTCCCACCATTCTCTCTATCTCCTTCTTTGTCTGAACTTGCCCCGCATGCACTTAGATATTTCCGCCTCGGGGTGCATCAGTGAGAGTTGCAGAGTCGAGAGAGAGAGAGAGAGAGAGACAGAGAGAGTAGGAGAAAGTTGTTAGCCGAGTGTGGACAGGAGTGGCGGTCAAACAAAGATGACGATTGAGAAGGCTCTCTCTCTTTTACACACCACGCATTCATTCAGACATGCAAAACTAACCACAACCAATGGAGATACAATGGAGGAGATATAGAGGTTTATTTAAGGTTCATTCACAGAACAAGTTTTCTTTCATACTGTTACTGTCACATGTCACAATAAAAGATTACGTCATCCTCGGAGTCATACTGTGTTGCAGGGAATAACACAATACTTTCTGTTGTTCCTTTGGGGATTTGTGTTTTCGACAAAGAACATTTTTCATGACCCCAAACAGATCGTAGGACTGTTTTTGAAAACCCCACGAAAACGAAACTGATCCTTTATTCTGAACGTGCCTTGTACAACTTGCGAAGCCTTTTGGCAGCGTCACACTCACTGTGTCTCATAGCGGTGATATCACTTTCACTAGAATCTACTCATGATCCACCTTTTTAGAATCATCAATGACATCTTCAACCGACTCTCATTTCCAGATGTCACTTTTACTACCTTCGAGCCCCTCCGATGAAAATCTTTCCCACACGCGCGGCGCCATCGCACATCAACTCATTACGTTTCGCATTGGACATCCTCCTTCGTTGGAAACTCGGATCTGAGCGTAATTGGAAGGTAGCTATTATGGCAATTACTGCAAATAGCTGAGCTGAGCTGTCAGGGCGAGGCTAGCAGTCTGTCTGTACACCGAGTCAGACCTCAATTACGGATCCTCGACCTCCCCGAGGTACCCGGTGTCAGTCCTTCATCATCTTCCTCTTCCATCTTCACGCACTTTGATTCTCTCCCGCTAAATTTGTTTTACGTTGTCAATCCTTTTCATCGTTCCTTCCATCACTCACCTCACCTACTGCGGTCCACTCCCTCCTCCTCCTCCTCCTCCTCCTCCTCTCCCCTAAATTCAAACCTCTCTCTAGTAAGAGCTGCGCCAACATTGCTACCATCACCACACACACGTACACACCGAGGTATAGCTGCATATGTTTCCAATTTCAGCAGTAATGCTTCTCTCTGCGCAATCTGACCCAATTAGCCGAAGCCTCCTGGAAATGCCCCAGTCGGCAGCCACGGTGGTAAAGAGGCAAGGGGTCAAAGGTGAGGTCAATCACGGGGGGGGGGGGGGTCAGACTCTGATGATTGCATCACCTCCTGTCTGTCTGTCTGTCTGTCTGTCTGTCTGGATCACAGTCTTTAGCTGCTGTCCAACTTCCCCACGGACATATTTGGCACAGGTGTAGGATTGTGCAGAGAAAAGCAACCCAAGCCTGAAATTAAATTTCACAGCTTACTAAAGGTCAAAGATGATGAGTGACAGGGTCTGGAGCCAGAGACCACACGTAAACACACACACACACATGCACGCTGAGGAAAGTATGCCCACACACACACACACACACATGTTCGCTCTGACAAACAAACAACACATGCGCCTACAAGTCTTTCCTGCGTGAAACTGAAATTAGTGTATGGAATGTTCACCTTGGGGAAACGGATCGGGAGGGAGAGGGAATATGAGAGCATCGGAGCTGCAAACCCTCATTAGGGGAGTGGAGGACTTAGTTAGGTAATTTCTGTTTAATGCTTAATGAGAAACAGGTTCCAATGGGTGCAAAATGCAGACTGGCGCTGCGTTGCATTACCTGGCAGTCTGCCCCCCGCTCCGGGTCTGTCTGTTTAGATTTTCTGCTACGTGTGGTGCCGGTGCAGAAGCCCGGGTCACCGTCAGTTTATGAAACGGCTTCAGACGCCGCCATGCAGCGCACACACACACTCTGCTCGTCTTGTTTACATCGTCTGCCCCTGCCGGTCCCTCTCCTCTTACAGCAACCCGCTCTCTCTCTCTCCACAGATCACCTCTCAATCACTCGTCCTCGCCTCCTTATCTGTCCCTCCTCAGTGTCTCCTTACAGGGCTCCGTCCACCTACAGCGGCTACACTTTCATTCAGAGTCGCTGCCGTCTGGATGCCCCCTGATTAGACATGCAGCCTAAATAGTGAATGATCTATTTACAGTTACGTCTTCCTTCTCGGCAACTCACACCTCCCTGTGTTGTGCGTTTTTTTGCACTTATCCACCCCACTGACCTCTCTCTCTCTCCCCGTCTCCTGCACATCCCATCTCCCCCACCTCTTCCATAAGCCATGTTTTGTCCCTTTTCTTGCCAGAGGAGAAATGTTACACATTGTAAACTTTACTCACCGTACAACACCCCGCAGGATTGGATTTCAGAGGCAGACTTTGTGTTTGAACTGCTCTGGCAATTAGTAGAGGATAGACTTACAGCGCACCTACTGCACAATGGAGGCACCGGTCCAATTGTACAAGCCCCTGTTCCCGTCCGGCCCCTCTCCATCTGTCACTCCTGTGGGACTGTGTGTGTGTGTGTGTGTGTGTGTGTGTGTGTGTGGCTCTGCATGTGCATGGAGGTGTATGTTTGAATTGAAGTACATATGTATGTTTGTTAGTGTTGGTGCTGGATAATAAACCAAATTTTAGTAAATGGCAACACTTTACTTTTAATCCCGCTATTTAGCAGTTATAAATAGTATTTAAAGCTTCAGTAGGCAACAAGTTTTTGGCATCATTGGGCAAAAAAAAACATAATAACCTTTCAGGATATTGTACTTCAGGTGTTCTGAGAGAAAACTAGACTTCTGCACCTCCTCATGGCTCTGTTTTCAGGTTTTAAAAAATCGATCTTTCTAATCTTTGACCAATCACAGGTCATTTCAGAGACACAGCGTTCCTATTGGCTGTGCTCCGGCTGGTGGTCCCAACATGGCTGCCAGGTCACAAACTTTCTCATTTTACAGCTAAACCAGTACACTACAAGATGTTTCTGAAAACATCTGAGGCAATAAATAGACATTACAGTAACAGAATATTGATCCATATTTGATCAGCGCTGCCTAGTTTGGTCGGAGTTCGCAAGTAATTGTCTCGTGGCTCTCATCGTCGGCAGCTGGATGCGGACTCCAAGTCGGCTCTGATTGGTTGTTTTCCTCCAGTCTGTGAATTCAGATGCCATTAGGAGCACCGGAGGACACCAGAGGAGACAGAGGCACATGACTTTTTTTCAGATTACCTGTCTCGTGAACTACTGTCAGTAAGGAAGAGGCTGCTCAGGTTTCATACCATAACAAGGAGTGTTTGCATATTAAGGTCATGTCATGTCGGTTTTATTTACACAGCCTAATATAAAAAAAATTTGCCTCAAGGGACTTTACAATCTGTACACCATACGACACCCTCTGCCCTTAGATCCTCGCCTCAGATAAAACTCCCCAAAAAACCTTTTAAAAGCTGCAATGTGTAACATCTGGCCACAATTTTAGTTTGAACATTATCAACAGGAAGTGAAGAGGTTACAGAGTTCACGCTGCGTCAAAGTGTGTTGCGTTGCAGAGATATCTACTCAATTGAGAATGCTAACCGTCTCTCAGAGTTTCAGCAGTGTGGTTGAATTTTGCGTATTCTTGCCCTGCTGTTAGTTAGTAGTTGGTTGTTTATTTTATAACTGATGACTGATGATACATTTAGATTGTATGGACCCAGTAGTAGAGATAAAATGCTGAAGAAACCTCAGTAGGAGCAACAGAGGAGGGATCCCTCTCAATCAGGATAACAATAATATAGTAAACATACTGGATATGAAGAATATGGCTACAGGAGGACGTCGAGCAGCTTCCAGATGAGGCCTGAGCCAAACAACCTCCTCTCCACCATGGAGGCCTGGAAGAGGACAGACTACACAAACACACATGAGGCAAAGCTCGAGCAAAGGAATCAAACACAGAGTGAGAGGCTGAATCTGCTGGAGGACGATGATCCAGATCCAAACATCTGGAATGAGGCACCGACAGCGCTCAGCAAGACAAACGTGGACTATACAAATGAGGGTTAATAGATTCATTGAGACTGAGACCCAACAGGTACAAGACCTGAAGTAATGACTGAATAAGCGACTTACTGAAAGTAAGAAAGTTTTAAGTTTGGATTCACGCCGTTAGCCTCTGGCCACCAGCTGTAGGTGGAATCACCGGCTGTGTGTCTCAAATACTCGCTGCCTTGATAATCAGCTGCACACGGACCACAGAGAGATGCACCAAGGCTTTTCAGGTCGGTAGAACCTAACGTTATGTTATCTCTGTTGATCTAGTTCGTTTGCTTGCTTCCATGGCTGCAGAAAACTGTGTTTGTATGCCAATTTGTTTCATATGTGGTATACGGGGTGTTGAAATGGGCAGTCGACGGGATCACATCACCGTCCAAAACAAAAACAGACGTTCCGGACCAGTTCTCAAAGGAGAACATACTGACTGTAGCATTGTTGTTGGAGAAGCCCGAATTTCATTTTGTCCTTAAGCTCTGATGACTCATCATGGTCATTTTATGATTCATTACAGTAAATATATTACATATTGGTCCTTTTAAAGGCCTCAACAGAGTCAGCCTGTCGGATGTCTGCACTGCAGAGTCACGTCGTCGTACAACATTGTATTTGATAGTTGAGAAGCCGCGCTCATAAATCAATCCTGGCGCCCTCATAAAGCCCAATCATAGACCCACATTCCTCCTGCTGCAGCACCATCGTGTGTCTCCGGTATGACAAACGTGAAACTCCTTAACTTCTTTCTCAGTTTATTTCTAATTCCGTGTATTGATAAAGTGTCACGGTTCATGGAAACGGCTCGACCCTTGTATGTACAGTATGTAGCAGCTCCACCCACGGACCTCCATGCACTGTGAGGCCTCACTGACTGACACTGATATCTGTCAAAGGATCCCTCACAGGGAGGCTACTGTGCAAGGTTTCTGCACTCAGTGCAGAGTCATAGCGCCCTCCTGTGGAAGGGAGGGTAATCATGACCCCCCATCGCCCACGAGCATTCCTGCACATCCCTCCCTGCTGAGAGGAGACTTAAACCAATTTCCTAAATAATCTTATCCTTCTCCCAACTTGGTGATTATCACTGACAACAACCAGTTTAAATAAGGCGACAAAAAGAGACGAGTGATGATGATGAAGTGAGGGAACGAGGGAGAAAGAAGGGAGGGAGGGGAGGAGGGTGAGATGGGGTTGGGGGGGGAGGCTCAGAGCACCAAGCTGTTGTATTAATCTGCAAATTTTCTCAGATGACGCAAAGACTGTGACTTCGCCTCCCGTCCCCTCTCCCTCTTCATCTCCTCATCCCTCCTCTCTTCCGTGTCTCTCCCGATGCCTCGCTCTTGTCGGATGGGAGACATCGACACACAGCAGGTAAGCTTGGTCGCCTCCTGGTTGTCATCCCCCCCTCCTCCTCTTCCTCCTCCCTCAGCGTGCTCCCATTCATTCACAGCTGACACATGCCGCCTGTTCGTCGGACCATTCGTCACATTTGACAGCACCGCTTTGATTTGTTTGGTGTCTCTTTGGTGGTTTGGGGCTCAATCATTCGTGATTATTGGCTTCGAGACATTTTGAATGAGTGTTAAGTTATTGGTGTTGTTTTTGTCAACTGTCAATTTTCACTCTTTAAATCTGCTGTTTGAACATGTGGGGGACCTGAATCAGTTATAATCAGCATTGTTTCAGCGCGCCGTCTGCTTTATGGAGTGTCCAACTTGGCGTCTGTTGGCCAAATGAGAAGATGGATTTACTGTACGGAGAGAATGAGCTGTGTGAAATTCAGTCCTGCTGCTGGAGAGAGAGAGAAGTTGCGACGACGGATCAAAAAGGAAAGAAGTGGAGAAAAAGAAAAAGGGGGCGAGAGGAGAACGAGAAAGTTTATAAATAGCAGAGCTTTGTGAGGGTGAAGAGAGCAGATGTGATAGACAGTCTGTGCTTAAGGAGTTCAAACAACAGATTAATACACACAGATTATCGTCCGATAGAGAGAGAGGAGGGAGGATGGAGGAGGGCGTGTGCCTGACATGTGTAGATACACACACACACAGATGCAGAGTAAATCACACACACACACACACACACACACAAGCTCATGTTTTCTCTCACTCACACTCCATATTCACCCGATCTCAAATACTGACAATCACACACACACACACACACACACACACACACACACACACATCTGTTCCCTGAAGGTTTCTGGCTGCATCTTCTCCTCTATTTCCTGCCAGACATTTATTTAGTGCTAGAATGTTTTAGTCAATTAGTTGGTCAAAAATGCCCACAATTTGATGGGTCCAGCATGTGATGATTTGCTGCTTTTCCTTGTTTCCTATCATTGTAAATTAAATATCTTTGAGTTTTGGACTCAAATACTGACATTCACACTTGCAAAATATTTCCCTGGAGGTATCTGGCTGCATCTTCCTCTCCATTTCTGTACAGATATCTACCGTACCGCCAAGATAAGATATACTTTTAATGTCCCCGTAAGGAAATTTGTTCTGGACTCCGTGCTGTATGCTACATAGTAAAACATCCCAACAACACAAAGCTTCATAACAACACAAAAAATGTTAAATTGATTTATCAATTAGTTGATTGACATAAAATTAACCAAAAATATTGTTCGAGTCATTTATCGGCTTCTCACGTTGGTTATATATCATTGTAAAATAAATGCCTTTGGGTTTTGGACTGTTGATCAGACAAAATAGGAGCTCCTGGTAGTTGTAATGGGCATTTATTAATTAATCGGTAATGAAAATCACTAGCCACAGTATATACTGTCAATACACTGTCACTGCCGCTATAGATTATAATTCTTACAGTCTTTAATGCACACATTTTTGTAATGCTGTATGTACATATCATCTGTCATTATAAATCCACACTGTACATGCAGTATATAGACATCTTTACATGCACAAACTGTACATAATCATCCAGTCCATGTATATCCATCCAGTATTTATTTTTTGCACTATTTGTATTGTTTACAACTTCTAGAAAACTTGACTCGTATATAGACGTTTTATTTTATTATATTATTCTTATTTTATTGTTGGTCATTTGTTCTTTTTTATATATATTTATATAATATTTATATAGTCACCTATTTTTTCACCACCTGTGTACACAACAGTCTTGTATGTACTGTATGTATGTACTTGGCACATGAACGTGATTCTGATTAGTTGCAGACCTATATCAGTTGATGCGTGCAGTGAGAAAGTAAAACAGGCATTAACACCTCTGAAGTGTAATCCAGACCAGACCTGGCCAAGATGTGCCCTAAAGGTAATCAACAAAATTGTACCATCAGCAAACACAAGTGAGAGACCTTTGTACAGCAAAAATGGTTTAACAGTTTTGAATTTGAATCTGAATCTGAATTCCTAATCTTTTTAGTCTTAGCTTTCAACAATGTTGACTGACAGACGTTTTAAATAGCTTAAAGCTCTGGTCATGATGTCTAAATGTAACCAGTAAAATTGCAACAGTAATCCTAAAACAAAGCGGTCATGTGACCTGTTTTCCTGGTTTTAGTCAGACGTCGAGCAGCAAATACCTCGTAAGGCCTTAAAACATGCCAAGTGAGGACACGTATTCACATCCAGCCACCGATGGACCAGAGTGAGTCCACATCTGATTGAGTCTGACCTCCACTGAGAGGGTTTATACGCACTGTTTAACCCTCCTGCTGCTGCAGCGATCTGGTGAAGCAGACACGTGTTTGATGGCAGTCGTGCATATGTTGAAGGAATTAGGTGCCGCTCTGCTTTGAACTGCATGGATTCTCAGATGTGTGTGTGAGAGAGACGGTCTGCTTCTCTTTCTGTGCCACTATTGATATTTATATGTGTGTCTGCAAGGAGAGATTACTCTTGTGTATTAGCAATATGAAGGGTCGGACTACATATATCTGATTCAACTAGTATCAATGTAACTTTTAGCATGTACTTATACTGACATTATCAGTGTAACCCACAACAAACACAAGTAGCATCTTCCTACAACACTAGGTTTGGGATTTGACAGCATTTTTATTGAATCAAATTATTAAATCTGAATCCTTTCAAATGCCTCATCACATAGCGTTTTAGCTTTTATCAGTTTTAAAGGTGCTAAATGCGAGAATGGGACTATTTCTATTGCCTCTGCGCGGCTCTCAACATGGCGACGGCTGAGCCGGGCGGCTCTCAGCTAACGGTGCAACAAGGCAAAAGTGCTGACAGAGCTAACAGTGTTAACCTGAGGGGGAACCAGAGGGTGGGTGTTACACGTCCATATACCAACGGCGTCATCAACTGTAACTGGCGTATGAGAGCAGTGCAGAGCAGCGGCCGTGAGCTAATGCTCTGGATATCGTATAGAGAACATTTAAGAGCCATACATTGACTTAAAACGTAATATTTCAGAACAAAAACTGAAACATTCAAAGAGCCAAATCTCAGCTATAGATTACATATTTACTATTTAACTAAATGAATGTTAATTGCTCTTTTTTTATAAATAAAACGAGAGGAGATTTGCAGAGATACAGTATTTTAGAATATTTTACCGACGTAAAAACCTGATCCGAAAGGAGGAACCCAACCTTATACACCCCAACACACTGAAATATTTGCTGATTCCTTATTGCGTAATATCTACTAATTGTAATGGCGTTTTCACATGAAAACTGGAAAAATTACAAAGTTAAGTATACTTCAAATGAAAGCATGCGTGCTAAAATAACTTGTATTTTAAGTGCAGTATTGATTCCAAAGTTGGTGTGCATCAGTGCGTGCCTCATTTGTTATTAATGCAAAATGGTACAGTGCATTAATTCTAATATATTGCATACTGATGTAGTTTTTGGTACAGCACTTTCTCATATGGATTCCTGCCTAGCTGTATGTGTGTTTGATACTGTATATGAGGAGTGTGTTGTAGTGCAGCGTTGTAGAGCTGCAGTGACCATCCTCATCTTCCTCTTCTGAACGACGGGAGGATGAAGGATGGGGGGGGGGGATTATATCTCGATCCCTTTGCAAAGCTCACACCAAACAATCAACCCTTGGAAATAATCCTCTGAGACACACACACACACACACACGCACACAGTTACAAACACACACACATACCGATGCCTTTTAAACAATACATTTTTATACACTGAAATACACACACGTTTCATCTCTTCAGTGGGCAGTTTAGTTTGATCTGTAAATATAATAATGTATAATTAATAACCTCAAGTTTGTATTGTGTTGGTCATTTTGATGTTCCACCTACAAGATAAGATTGGAAACCTCTTTATTGGTTTGTATGCCGTAAAAGTTTCTCTAATTCCATGTTCTCTAATAGCGACAAAACATGGATAAAGTTCCTTTTCAAAAAACTACAAAACATTGCATTTAGGGCTGACACAGACAAGTCTATGAAATGTCAAAAAAATTGGGAAAAACTGTCATCATAACTCCCATAGAGCCCAAAGTGACATCTTCAAATGTCTTGTTTTGTTCAACAAATATTCAGTTTACGAAGATATATGACAAAGACGAGCAGCAAATCAGCAAGAGAGAGAATGTTTTTTTTCACTATTTTCACATGAAAAATGACTGAAACTAATCAATTATTAAAATAATTGCATGCTTTTGTTTAAAGGTAGATTTATAATCCTGATGCATTAAATAATTCAAGCTAGATCAAACGTTATTATTATATTAATCGCTGTAGCTAGGCCAATAGCAGGGTTCAACGTCAAGTTTTTTTTTCATTTGTCACACATTGTTTTATTTATTTATTAGCAGTTATCAAATAAGAACAAAGATCAAAGTTAACTGTCATGTTGAATCTTGATTTAAGTCAATGAATCTGGATTTTGCCCACGTCCTCTAAGGCCAACTGAGTGCCAGATCAGTACTGAGCATGCACAACTCTCAACAGAGATGAGAAGGAAGCGAGATGGCTCACTCCTTAGCTACTTCAATCATCATCTCCAGAAAAAAACAATATGTCTTTTTTGCCACTTGCCCAATCGGCAAATGAGTTGCTAGAGTTACTAGCCCGACGTGGCATTTTACTTGCCCCGGGCAAGTAGGAACTCCTTATTGATGAGCCCTGAATAGGCTAAATAAGTACAAACAGAATACATACAGTCAGTCAAACCACTTTCTTATGTTGATTTCTATCACAGCTATTGAAACTTACTGTAGGTTAATATGAGAGGCAGGCAGATTGAGAGGGGGGTGGGGAGGTTTATCTGTAAGTACAACCAATGTGCATCTGTTTGATCTCTTGAATCAACATCAGCGATTGGACGATGACCTGGTTGGATCATTAATGTGGATATAAAGAGGGGGTTAACACTGACGAGCCTTTGACAGCCGGACTGAAGCGAGTACCGAGGTAGTCGGTCATGTCCTGCTCTGATGGTATGTGCACCTTCATCTTCGGCAGCTCGGGCTCATTTATAGTAATCAAAGCCTGCTCTTCTGGGAGATTAACTCGTTCTTTCATCGGCGGCCTGTCGTCCTGGAAACCATGACGATTAAGAAGATGTGTCGTAAGTACATGACTGCGTGCGGAGACTGATTGTGATGGTTATCACGCACTGCATGGGTCACCATCACACGTCCGATGGACTACGAGAGTATTTACAGTGAGGACCCTAATGTTTATCCAGTCTGCTTCTCGTAGAAAGTCACTGTGGGAGACTTTCTGCCTCGCGGCTGTATCTGGCCCATGAAATCATGTAAACAGCTACTCCGTCACTACCAAACCAGCGGGAGTTACTTCCTTGTTTCTTTGCTCTTTGAAGTCCCTTTACCTTCAGCTCTCATCACTAACATGTGTTTCCAAAGCTCTCTCAAAGACTAGGCTTCCCTTTAAAGGGGAAAGCCTCCTGGTCTGCAGCCTACCTGGCAGAGTAGTATACCTATGTCATGTTTCTACGAAATCCAGGATTTACTGTAAGCTTCCTGACCAAACCGTCTGAACCCGCCGACTCGAATTGCTGTGTTTTATTAGGGATGCTAGGCTGTAATGTGATGTAACCGTCCACGGCCAGTTGTTCCTCTACTGACTGTTGCTCTGATACTCTGATCAGCGTCTGTTTCCCGTGTCTCTAAATAAACTGTACTTTGGTGAGTACTTTTCAGGCAAGACATTAGAGATTTAGTAGTTAAATTCAGCCATACAAGGCTGTAAATAGTTTGTGTTTTCCTCAGTTGAACAGAGCCACCCGGACAGCCCAGTTAGAGCTGGTTCCTAGAGGCCAGCTACGTTTCGTCTGGAGGCGGCTCTGACATTTCCTGGAGCAGGAAAATAATCTGCCTGTTGGGGAAGGAAGACAGATTTGCAGAGCAGCTTCAGGTCCTTGAGTATGTCCTTGCAGCTTATACTCCTCAGCGCCGCCCTCCTCGCAGGACAAAAGCTGTTGCTTCATTACTTCAGGGCCTCCATCTGACCTGCTCACGAAACAAAGGTTTAATATCCAGCTTTCACAGCCAGAGATGACGACTGTCATCCTTATTCCTACTCTTAACACACGTGACTGGGGCTTAAATTGCCTTACACATGTACAGTACATTGGGAAGTTCATGACCTTTTCTCGTACATGTCGTCACAGAATAACCTGCTTTGCCAAAAGTTTTGTCCCAGACTAAGCAAACCAGGCTTTATGGCCTCTCAATTTTAAGTTTATCCACCAGGATTTGTCAGGATCTCAGACAGGTTTACAGAACCTAATCAACCTATACAGAAAGTGTCTACACCCTTGAATGATTTTAAAAAACACCAAACTTTGAGTTATGATGATAAAAGAAATCTTCCCACTTGGTGCATGAGTTCATTGTTCAATTAATAGGGGGTTGGATGATGATTCCCCCATCCCACCCCCTACTAGACAACTATAAGCGTATGTGGTCAACTGACGGTACCAAACAATGATGCTAAGAATGACATAAGGATTGAAAAGAGGATTTGTGAAGACAATAACAGTGGAACACCCTCCCCCCTCCTCTCCTCCGTACTCCGCTCACCGAGGATTATATCTTTGCAATTGAAACTTAGCAGGACATTCTCCGCCCCCAAAATATACAATTTCAGATCACGCTGGCAATCTGTCTTTGTGCCCGCACTGGCGACTGTTGCAGAGACTAGAAAGGGGTCAGAGATATGGCCGGAGAGTGGAGGTGAAAGCGTGAGAGCAGACCAACTAGTAGGTAACATTTTTTGTGCTCACCCTTGTCTACCGTACTGTATCTCCACCACTGCAGAATATGCCATCCGCTCAGCTGATGGATTATAATCATGTCTGATTGCAATTGTCTCACTGAGTCAGACTGTTTGTAAATGTGACATTCATACTTGTGACAAGGATTTGGCATGGCTGCGCCGCTCTCAAGATGTGTTTATATAGGATTGATGTTTAGAAATGGTGGCGGTGGGGTCTCCGTGCAGTAGAGATGTGTAGTGTTATTGGACAGTGTTGGAGTTGGCTGTTTGCCGACTCAAAGAGGTGATGTGGCTTTAGGGTGAATGTTCAAAATGAGTGGTGTGGACATTCGTAAGAATAAGAATAGTGTTGACGTTATATACCTTTTTCATTTAGCTGCATCCTTTCTGATTATTCATGCTGCTGAATTGCATTCAGACAGACATCATACTTGAATTTCATCAATGCCAGATTATCCTTTTTTTAGCAATGCCAGCGATACCGGTCAGACAGTCCACCACTTTGGCCCAGGGTGAAATATATCAACCACTATTGGATGGATAGCCGTGACATTTGATGGAAACATGATCATGATCCCCAGAGGATGAATCTTAAAGACTTTGGGGATCCCCTGACTTTTCATCTAGTGTCACCATGAGGTAGACATTTTTGCTTTTTAGTGAAATATCTCAACAACTATTGGATGGCTTGCCATGAAATTGGGTATAGATATTCATGTTGCCAAGAGGATAAATCCTAATGATTTCAGTGATGATTTTTTATCTAGCGCCACCAACAGGTCAAAAGCTTGACTTATCCAGTGAAATATCTCAACATCTACAAGTTGGATTGACAGAAAATTATCATGTACAGATATTTATGGTTCCCAGACAATGAATCCTCTAGTGCCACCATGCAGTTGACGTTTGTGGTTTTGAGAAATGTCTCTACTGTAGGATGGATGTAAATGGTGCACATGGCCACGACATTTGGTACAAAAAGTCATGTTCAGTCATGTTCCCCTTTCCACATCATCAGGTCGTAATTGTGATTTGTCATTTTCAATACTTTTACTTACTTTGGTCCAGAGTGAAATATCTCAACCACTATTGGATGGATAGCCATGACATTATGTACAAACATGATTTCAGTGATGACTTTTCAACATCTATAAGTTGGATTGGCAGAAAATTGTCATGTACAGATATTTATGGTTCCCAATGAGTCCTCTAGCACGTTGATATTTGTGGTTTTGAGAAATGTCCCAACTACTGTTGGATGGGTGTAAATATGGCACATGGCTGTGATATTTGGTACAGTCATCACCCCTCAGAACCTTTCATCTTGCGCCATCGTCAAGTCATAATTGTGATTTGTTCAATACTTTTATGTATGACCAACCAAATACCTGCAAATTAACAATATTCCCATCAGCTTCAGCCGTACTTTGAGTTTAGAGCTATTTAGCAAATGTTAACATACCAAAACTAAGAAGTTGAATATGGTAAACATTATACCTGCTAGACATCAGCGTGTTAGCTGATGCCCTTTTCCTAAATACAGCTTCACACAGCAGCTTGAATGGCTGTAGACTCTTGTTCTGAACTCTTCCACTATGGATTCAACCAATAAGTAACTTCTACTCAGACCTGTCAGTCACAGATGGTCAGTCAGCCAGGGGCCACATCTCACGGCTCCTAACTGACTCATTCCTTAACGCACTCGTCAGCTATATCTCTTCTTTATCTGCAGCTTTATATTGTGTAGTATTTAGATTCGGGCAGTTTCCATTTAGAGGATGGTTACAGATTAGATCTCTTGAGTTGTTTCTTCATGTCCTGTTTAGCCATTGCCTGCTGTGTTTGGGTTCCCAGCAGTCGTGCTTCTTTACTTCCCTTAGGAACCCAAACCAAATGCTCAAAGGACATTCCTGTAGTGTGAGTGAGTGGTAGGTAGCCCTGGTTGTCCCTCTCAACCCCCCCTTAAGAGCAGAGCCAGAATGGCAACAATGTGAATCCTCACTAGCCACTTTGTTAAGATAGTCTATAAACAATCTACCGTCTTTACGTTTGATGAATCAGTTACAGAGCCAAGGGTGCATCATTACCCAACACTGAATGCTGTGTTGAATGATGTTGAAGCATGTTTTCTTCCAGCAGTGAACCCATCTCTCCCACTGTCTCCACAGGCAGGATGACAAACCAGTCGACAGCCAATCAGTCCAACGCAAAGGAGAAGGAGAAAGAAGGAAGCCAGCGAGATGACAACACAGACGTTGCGTATAAAGATGCAGGCCACTGCAGCCGCAACACCCACAACCTACTGCTGGGACTCACTGTTTTGGGTATGCATGCACTGGCAATCTCTATCTATCTATCTATCTATCTATTATTATATTCGTATGTGTTTATCTGCAGAACATCTGGATTGCAGCTTTAAAAAAATAGAATAAAAGTTCAGAAACAATGCCCAATGTCAGCTTTTGGTTAACATAATTTAACATCCCTAATTGATTTTGATTTGAGGTCAATTTTATTGTTCAAAAAATAGCCCTTTGTGCTGCAGCAAATATTAACACGCACACTAGATGCACAGAGTCTGTGATCATTTTCCCATGAGGAATCCTGTTGTTCTCTTTAGTCTGCCTCTGTAAACACTTTGGTATGTTTCTGCATAGTCCAAAAAAAAATCCCCTACAAAGTCTAGAAGTGTGTTATTTTTGTCTGTCATTTGTCACCCAGATTTAAATCCAGATTTAAGCCTGTTTACATTACAGTAGACGGTTCTCATTAGTCAGAGGTCTCTTACATGTCAGATGTAAAACAACACTTTTTGCGGGGGGAAGAGAACTAGACCAGAGAGTCCATGAAAAAAAAACTAGAAACTGAGAGTCTGAGAATCAGAGAATCAACATGGCCAATACCAGTACAGAGTTTTAGACATTTCTCATATTTGGCTGATATTTTGTACCAATTTTCATTATCTTTACATTTAACCTAGCATAAACAGTATCTCTTATTTTAAAATTATAGAATAAGAAACTTAAAAAAATTAAAATCTGGATTTTTGGTCCAAATAGATCAATCTATCCCTACTCGAAAAAAAATAAATCTTGAACACTACTTGTTTCCTCTCCTCTCCTCTCCTCTCCCCTTGTTTCCTCTCCCCACCCCTCCTCTCCTCTCCTCTCCTCCTCTCCTCAGGTGTTGTCATGGGATCGGTGTTTGGGGCGCTTCTGCGGTACATGATGGTGAAGGACATGTCCGCCCTCACTATGGTTTCCTTCCCTGGAGAAATCCTCATGAGGATGCTGAAGATGCTCATCCTGCCTCTAATCATCTCCAGCCTCATCACGGGTGTGTCACTTCACACATGTAAAAGGATGAATCCCAACCAATCAAATGTTCCACCTTTTTTCAACTCTTTGTTTCATGATGAGATACCTTTTAAAACTAACGACTTTCAGCCTGTAATGCTAACATTGCATGTGAAATACTAACACTCTGTAAGTATGTTAAACGCTAACATGTAACTAAGTATATTACACTAACATGCTAAATGTCAGCATGTACACAAGTTAACATTCTGAAGTTAGCATAAAGAGAGCAGTTTTGTGTACTTGATGAATGCAAACACTGATCGTCATCTGTCTCTTTCAGGGCTGGCTGGTCTAGACGCCCGCTCCAGTGGCAGGATGGGTAGTAGAGCCATGGTGTATTACATGACCACCACTGTAATCGCCGCCATCCTCGGGGTCATCCTGGTGTTGGGGATCCACCCGGGGAATCCCAAACTGAGGGGAGGAGGAAGCTCGTCAAGCTCAGCCCCAAAGAACCAGGAGGTCAGCAGTCTGGATGCTTTACTCGATCTGATCAGGAACCTCTTCCCTGAGAACCTGGTGCAGTCCTGCATCCAACAGGTAAACTCAGCATCTGAAACGTGTCTCTGATACTGTTATATTACTCTTTATTTGTGCAGGTTGTGTGCATCAAAATACAAATGCAACAGATGTGGGATAAAGGTGGCCAATACCGGTTCAGCATGATTTAAGTTCTGGGAGTGTCAGTCTATAAATCCTTTCAACTGCTAAATGCTAAAGAAGTATCACCCAGTATTATCCAGTAGCTTCAAAGTTTATTCAGCAGTTCAGACAAAACAATCTCACCTCAAGGTCTATTAAGTAGCTGTTCTGGAGCTTCCGATCATATCACATGATCTTCATCAACAGAAGAAGATTATGGTCAAGATAGAATGAACTTTTGAGCTCAGTTTTTAAGCCAGCATTGACGAGAAGTCCTGCTTGTGGCCAGAAAAAATGGAAATTTGAACATCTACAGTTTCATGACAAAGGGCCAAACACTGCTGCGGGTTGGGCCCTTCACAGAAGGTCTCAAAATGAATCTAAGGGGGTGTGAGATGAATACTGGGATAGGAAATAAAAAAATTTAAATTCTGCTACATAATGTTTTATTTTATTATTCAGACTTTTCTCCAATATTTGTTTTTTTCTTGTGAATCACCGTAATGTTTTATCTCTTTAGCCCTCAACAAAGTAGTCAAATGAAACACTCTAATGAGAGAAAAACACTCTTTGATTCAACTGCTCACATCTCAAAGGCATGCACCTTGTGATGGGGGGGTCGCAAGTAAATACAATATACAATAGATCTAAAGCTCCATAACAACCACTTAATGGACCTTGAGGTGAGATTGATTTGTCAACAGTTATTATTCAAACTCTAATATTTTAAAGTTGCATGAAGTATTGGAAAGATCTCTTTATGTGAACCTGAAAAGGTCAAAGTGTACAAGGTATTAACTGAGCAGTCTGACTACAGAGAGTGGTTAACGACTGGGGATTCTCTGGAGAGTCTGGTTGTCCTCCAAACTCAATACACAATGTTTTCTACATGTGTCAGGAAAGAGTGAGCGGATGATTTAACTCAAAGGGTTTTGACTACAAAAAGGACCAGAAAGGCCAAGGCTGCCTTCTGCTCATGTACGTGTTACAGAAGTTAAACCTTTGAAGCGTAATTATCCAGTTAAAGATGAAGTTTTAATTACTAGCTGACCTCCTCAAATAAAACGACAAATTTAAGGCAACACTGGAGACTCTTTTCATTTCATAACATTGCAATTTGAAAATGCATTCATTCAACTTTTATTTAAATCTCGAGGAATCATTGAGGGCATGCCCTCATTTTCAATGATGTCGAGAGTACAACTAAAACAGAATAAATACACAGAACAAAAACGTAAAAAGAAAACAAACAAACACAGTTACATTCAAGAGTAGTTTCGTAATCATGGTTTTAAATTGACCTATAAGTACAATTGCGTTTTAATGTATGTTGTAAAATGTTTCAAGTGTGTGCAGCACAAAAACTAAAAACAGATTTCCCAAATTTAGTGTTTTTTACATGCAGGACTTCAAGTAACTTTTTACAGTTGTTTAGACAAAAGATGCAAGTTAAAAAAGGCTTCTTCTGTCCAAATCCTTTTTTTTCTCCCCCTCTTCGCTCTGCTCCGCGTGTCTGAATGATTAGAAGTAGTCGTCTTTGTCGGACCGGGTGAGGGTCAGCCCTTCTGCTACTGCTAATCTCTTTACATCTGTAATGCTACATCTTTATTTACCACAGTCTGCTGGTGAACAGGGAGCACTGCTGAGCACCAGCTTATAGACTTCTTCTCCCTGCACTATTCTCTGTTTTCTCCCTTTTTCTTTATTCTCTCTCTCGTTTCTGTCTGCATCTCTGTTTTACTGCTTCTTTTGTTTGTACTCATCGGGGATTCATTGAAGTCATAAAAGGCATAATTGCTTTTGCAGGAAGGAATCGTCCTTCCCCTTTCAACCTCCTCGTCTGTCTTTTCTTTCCCTTTGTTGTCTTTATGTGAGAATGTCTTGTTCCCTGTTTTTCTTTAAACACGAATCTTAGCGTGTTGTGCTGCTGCCAAGCTTTTGTTTTCCCACGCACAATATGAGTTACAAAGCCAGTGTTTGGCGAATTGTTAATTGGAATCATGTATGAACAACCGTGATCAATCTGAAAGTGGTTCTGCCCTCCCTCCAGGTTCAGACCGTGCTGAAAAAGGTGCCGGTTGCAGCACCAAACCAAACTGATCTCATCTTAGTGAGCAGGAAGAAACTGGAGTACAAATGGGGCATGAACGTCCTCGGTGAGTCGACGACAGAGCTGATATTATTCTCTAACTACGCTACTTTCCTTCGGTTTCCAGTGACATGCTGCTTTGTGTCTTCCTCAAGGCTTGATCGGCTTCTTCATCACCTTTGGGATCTGCATGGGAAGGATGGGCGAGCGAGGGAAGGTCATGTGCGACTTCTTCAACATCCTCAACGAGATCATCATGACGATGGTTTCCATGATCATGTGGTGAGTGTCTTGTTTTCCCCCCCCCTGTGCGTGTTTGTTTGCGCCCATCTGCAAGCATGCACAACATGTGTCTCTGTTTTTGTTTGTGTGGGCCGTCGGCTGCATTGCTTGGATACCACACGCAGAGGTCAGTGACAGTGATGAATAAGGCGAAGAGTGCGTACACGAGACATATTGTGGGAACGAGCAACCGTGTCGGACATCGTAGACTGAAGAGGAGAGAAAGGAAGAGGAAAAAGGAGTGAGAGTGTTAGTGAAGGACACGGACAGATGGAAAGAGAGGGTTTCCCTGGCACATGCTGGAGTCCGTGGTATGCTGGGGAGTAGCAGGAGCCGGGGCCCGGAACAATGTTGTGGGCTCCCAGGGGAGCCGGGGTGGAAGATATCCAAAATGTAATGGATCCACCGACGGCAGAGGAGCCACTTGGCAGCAGAGCAGAAAGCAGATGCGGGTGGGAGGGACAGCGGGACGTGGAAAGATGCATGTGGGAGCATGTCTTCAGAGAGCAGTGCACGCCTTGAAGCTTCGCAGGACCCCGGCTAGTCGCACAGAGAGAGAGAGAGAGAGAGTAGTGGCACTCAGAGCAGGGACGGGAAGGAAAGGGGGTAGCAGGGTAGGCGGTTGGAAGAGAAACAGCAGGATGCTTGTGTTGCAGCTCTCCGAGGCCATCTACATGTGCAGCTGGACACCAAAGGAATTGTGTCCTTGTTCGTATCACTCACATAGTATAAACAGATTACTCACGGGCCTACGGAGCTCGCCAAACACAGAGTCCAGTGTATACAAAAACACGTATCATACGAGGAACACATCCATCAAATCATGTACACGGCATGCTCCACCAAACAACTGTCGTAGGATGCCAGGCTCGGAGTTCAGGAGCATGCAGGCAGCTGACCTGGGAGAGAGCATTGGACCTCCTTTGACTCGGACCAGGAACAGGCTTGAAGACGAACACCGCTTTAATTCATGCATCCCACAGCGGCCTGTATTCATGAAGAGGAACAACTGCACTCCAAAGCTGGAAACCAGAGATCCAAGAATGTGTCAAGTCCTCTCAAAGTGAAAAGTGTTCCTTTGACAGTGAATAAAGACTGACATAATTGAAACAACAAATTGAATACTAGTCCTAAACTGATAAATGCATCCGTGTGCCAGGTAGTATGCTTTCTAAGGCTGTAATTAACAATTATTTTCATCATTGATTAATGGTTTAGTTTACAAAAAGTCATAAAATGGTGAAAATTGTTTCCCAGAGTCTGAGGTGACATCTTCAAATATTTTGAGAATATTTGGCGTTTTTTTTACTCCAAAAAATTACGAATAACTAATTATAAAAGTAGTTGCTGATGAATTGACTAATCAATTAATCAATTAAAAGTTCAGCTCTCAAATCAACTTTATAATAAATGATGCTGGTATGCTTTTAAGCATCTAAGATGAAAATTATGAGAAGCGCCCTCAAGTCAAGAATGTCAGATGATTTAACGACTGAAGTTTTGATTCATTTTGAATACATTAGAGCTGCAACAATTAGTCGATTAATTGATCAACAGAAAATTTATTTGCAACTATTTTGATTAATTGTTTGTCATTTTTCAAGAAAAAATAACACATATTTAATGGCTCCAGCTTCCTAAATATGAATATATGCTTTTCATTATCTTACGTTATAATATACTGAATATCTTTGGAACTGAATATCATCTGGGGAAACTGTAATGAATATTTTTCATAATTTTCTGATGTTTTATAGACGATTAATCAGTGAATCGAGAAAACAAACCAGATGTTAATCGAATCGATGAAAAATAATCATTAGTTGCAGCCCTAAAATATATAACGTTTTTTTCCCCTTTAGAATCATCTTAGGCAAACTTATTATATATACCACAATAAAGGCATCACACCAGCAGTCGAGTTATTATTCTGGCCCATACATACATACATAAAAGTATATGAAGAGTTTATTTGCAAAAACAGATAGAGGCCAGTCGTAAATACATAAGAACAGAGATATGAAATTAACCCTTCATGGAGACATATTCTAATTCATCAGTCAGCCTTATAAAGAATAAAACAATCACTTCCATTTCAATTGTTTCAGCTCTGACGTGTCCTCTTGACTCTGTGTTTAGGTACTCTCCTATCGGCATCGCCTCCTTGATCGCGGGGAAGATCGCGGCCATCGGGGACCTGGAAGTGGTGGCCAGGCAGCTGGGCATGTACATGGTGACCGTCATTGTGGGCCTGGTGATCCACGGCGGCTTGATCCTACCCGCTATATTCTTCGCTATCACCAGAAAAAGCCCCTTTACTTTCTACCATGGGATCTTTCAGGCTTGGATCACAGCTCTGGGCACTGCTAGCAGGTAGGATCGCCTGCAGGAAGTGTGTTTGTGTGTGTGTCTGTGTGTGTGGAAGTTCTCTGTTTGGGCATGTGTTAACACATGTGTGTCACATGTTTCTTTTACAACATCTTTTCCTCGAGCAGCTGCCATGGTTGCTGTGATTGATCGGCGTAGCCTGCTACTGGCTTTCGGGGCTATTTGGTTTAAATGTGAAACGGCTGAAGGCAAAATTTTGTATTTACGCAGATGAATCGGGACAGCGGAGCCAAATGTGTGTAAGCACAGGCTATCATAGACAAGTCCGTGTCAGACAGATCCCGCGTTGTAAATGTCTAAGCCTCCGGATTAGTCGTCACCAGCCAAACTGGCCTCGCTGTATTCTGCCTGGCTCGGCTTGGCTCGGCCTGCCTGGGAGTCTGCATCGCTGCTGAAACCAACTGTCATTTTGGCACATTACTGAGGCTTTAGTGAATATGGGTAATCCTATCAACGTTTTCTCTAATTATATTATGACCCAAGCTTAGCAGGGCCAGGAATCAAATTCCTTTAATTCACATGTTGGAGGATTGCAACAGTGGCTACACCAGCTGTTAGGAGGCTGTTAGTCGACTCCAATTTCCACTTTTTTTTTTTTTGTCTCTACCACAACTTCACCCCGACACCTCCCTCCTCACCTCTGCACTTCTGTCTTTCACCACCTGTCCACCTATTTGATATCCTTCAGCAGACACTTTGCTCCTGTTCTGTGTACATCTGCACCTTTTTTTTTTTTTTAAAACTCTTCATCTTGTGGGGTCTTCTTCTCTCAGTGCAGGAACGCTACCCGTCACTTTCCGCTGCCTGGAGGAAAACCTGAAGATTGATAAGCGTGTGACGCGCTTCGTGCTGCCCATAGGGGCCACCATCAACATGGACGGCACTGCGCTGTACGAGGCCGTGGCAGCCATCTTTATCGCCCAGATGAATGACATCTCCCTGGACACCGGACAGATCATCACTGTCAGGTAAGACACATGGTGGATGTCCTCTACACTCACGCCTTGTGATGTTTGTGTCTTTATTTTGAACATTTTATATACAATCTAACGTACACGCAGTGACACTTCATACTGCATAGTTTCATACAAATCAGTGGTTCCCAACCCTTGGGCTTGACTTGGCCACGTAACATTTTCTACTGAGCGTTTCTACAGGAGAGTAATAGAGATAAGAGGCCTAACGTGTGTGTTATAATATGCAAACATGGTGGTGTTACTAGATACGCATCTTGCGTCTTTGATGCATTAAAATCCAAAAGGACACACTCTATTTTTTCCCTGATTATTCTACATTGTGAACAACAAATCCGTGTTGAAATCATAGAAATAAACAAAAAAACCTTGCTGTTTCGTTACCTTAGAATGAGCCGTTTATATCTACATAGGGAGCGGGTCCTCTTCACGGAGTTTTCTAAGCATTTTGATTTGCTGTCTTATCTGTCTTTACAGTTTAACTGTTCAAATAGTTTGAATTTAAGGCAACGAAGAAGCATTTCTGTTGATTTTAAAGGGCCACACACTGAGTAAGTCCAAGTTGCACGACAACACTGCCGTGTTCCAGTGTAAACAAAACTCCGAAGACATTTCATGTGACTTACATCAGTTTGAGGCAGTGTACTTTAATTTCACAATGTGTAGAGATGAGCGACAGTTTTAAACTCTGCAGTAAAGAAGTCAGATTTCCTGTTTCATGGGTTTCAGCCGCTCATTCATGTCTGATTGGAACCAGTCTACTTGGATCAGACTCAACTTGTTGCGGCCGCGGGTTACAAATGATGCTCAGCTCTTTGAAGTTGTTTATTGTATGTCTTTCATCAACGGCCGTTTACCACCAAATACCAAAAATCTAATTTTCAAAAGTCCTATTGTGTCATCTGTGGTGGAATTGTTCTAGTATAAGATCCATATGTGGTGCGTTAATCTATTAATTGTCTTGCTTAATGTCCCGGTCACAGCGGGGTGATAATAAGCGCTGCAGTTTATCATAAAGGATTGAGCTTTAACACAGAGCTCTGAGATCAGATGAACAGCATCCTGCAGTAAACATCAACTGGCCTGCAGTCACATCTGGGACCAACATGAATTGATAATTCCTCTAATTACAAACATGTCACGACATGCAGTATTCTTTTGAGCAGTAAAGATTTGAGTCTGAAAACATAAAAGAAGTACGGAAACATCAAGAGATTTGGTTTTGTTTGGCAAAAAAACTCTTTCTTCTTCAGATACCGCTTTCATATGAACGTTGCATGTACGATGTGGTGAGATGAACACATGTAAACACCAGGTTTTTACTGTATGACCAGGTTCTGCAATTGTAAACCCACAAGATTATACCACGCCTTACACAACCACAACCATTATGCAAATAACCACATTTTCCTCCTAGAGTTTAGGAGGGAGATGCCGGGGGGCATAACTGTGCGATGGCAGAAACTGTTGTAGAGGATGGCAACAATCAGACATGAAAGGTTCTGCTTTCTTATATAACTGTTTGTTGTAAAAATCCTGCAGAGTTTCCTGTGCAGTGCCGGTTATTTTGCTGCAGTCATTGAACACCTCATTAAATACATTTTTCTGTTTGACCTTGAGAGTTTGATACCAGCAGATAAAAAAGAAAGTGAGAGCAGACATTCTTACCAGTGGGCGACATGCGGTTCTGAAAAGTGAAGGCAATGCTGAAGTGCCTTAAACTTGCATTCATTCGAATAGCCAGCAGGGGGCGACTCCTCTGGTTGCAATAAGAAGTCTGATTGTATAGAAGTCTTTGAGAAAATGACTCTACTTCTCACTTGATTTATTACCTCGGTAAACATTGTAAACATGAGTTAATGATCTCAATCGCTAGTTTCAAGTCTTCTTCAATACAGCATGATGTTCATTTAGTAAATTTTGTACCCATTTAGAGTCAAATAGACCATAAAGCAGGGGATGCTTTAGGGTGGCTATCTTGTGATTGACAGTCGCTACCACAGTGTTGTCCGGTTTGGGAGTTATCCGTGTTTTCGTCTTGGTACTTTAACCCTTTCACAGTGTGTTTTCAGTTCATCAAAGTTAATTGTAACA
The DNA here is from genome assembly GCF_015220745.1 of Sebastes umbrosus. Taxonomy (NCBI): domain Eukaryota; kingdom Metazoa; phylum Chordata; class Actinopteri; order Perciformes; family Sebastidae; genus Sebastes; species Sebastes umbrosus. Next base: position 17,049,499 of record NC_051282.1, on the reverse strand, counting down.
TTTCTCCACACAAACAAACCAATGGTTAACGTCACGGTGACTATGTCCACTTCTCTTATACAGTCTATGGTCCAGACTCAATACAAGATCGAAAAAGTATCATCAGGGTCAACCTGGAACTTAGACAGTTTCCTGAGAGCAAAGAGACGCTGCTGGTTTTTCTTGTACACCATGTCAGTGTTACTCTCAGTTTATTGTCTAGTATAGTTCCCAAATACTTGTAGGACTCCACTATTTCTATATTCTGGCCATTGATCACTGTACTGTCAGGAGAGGGGTGAGAACGTCTAAAAATCAATGCATCAGTCTTTGACACATTCAGTACTAGAAACAATTCATGACATCATTTTGAAAAATAGTCAGAGTCAGGTTACATTTTTTCTATTTGGTCACATTGTGAAAATGTAATACCACAACTGACATTCTGCAATTACCTGCATATGTCTGTGTAATGGATAGAGTAAATGTAAATATCTACTATAATGTTAAAGTAACCCTGTATTTAATCTATGTTAACCCTCTAGTAATCCTATAGACGGTTACTGCGGTGGTTTTTAAACCTGTGCAATGTATAAAAGGATTATACTTTGCAACCGTTTTTTTCCAAGAAATATGAACGGGCGATCCTGTAGAAGCCGTTACGTGTTGAAAATGTGGTCGTAGAAAACGCCATTAAAATTAAGGTTATAATCTAAAACGCTTTGTTTTCAACAGCATTTAATCCAGTTTAGACGTTTGTATATTTCATCTGTTGCAATGCAAGAAATTGTGGATTGCAAGTTTATTGATTTAAATTCATAACAAATAATTCCAGCAGGGATTAATTAACTTTAAGGTCAAGTTTGAGAAGGTTGGAAAATGATATTCTTTTTCCTCACAAAACTGTTGTGACTAATTTCAGACGAGTGTTTTACGACTGAACAACTTTTCATGGGCTGTTTTTATGTGTTGGAGGAGGGCTTTCACTGTCAGTGACTGTGTTCAGTGTGGCTGCGTCACTAGAGAGCGCAACCCATAAATCAGCTGGAAGATTCCCTTTTATACTAACGTCAAGTGGACACACGTTCAAGTTAATTGGACTAATTGTGCTTATTGGCAGACATTCGGCTGACTAAGAATGCTAAATCAGCAGTGAAGGCAGCTTGTGGGAGGTAGTTGAAAAAAGCCTGTTTCTCCAGTACTCCTAATGGCATTTACAAGTTTTCACCGTGCACAAGCCGGAGCAAACTTTCTAATTTTACAGCTAAACAGTTCACTAAAATATGTATCTGAAAACATTTGATGCGAGAAATAGGCATTAGAGTAACAGAATATTGATTCATATTTGATCAGCGTTTGATCGGAGTTCACAAGTTTCGCGAGAAGGGATCGAAAGCTGTGTTAAAGACTCCTCGGCTCTGATTGGTTGTTTTCCTTCGGCGCTGTGAAATCTTGCAAATGCCATTTGGAGCACTAGGAGGAGGCAGAGGGACATGATTTTCTGTCTCATTCACTACTGTCAGAATATAAATAACAAACTATAAAAGTATGTTTTTTCTCAAAGTTACCGTCTGCAGCATTAAGTCTGGTTTCTCTTTAAATTTTCTGCCTTATCCATAGTGAGATTTTTTATCAAGCATTTTCTCCATTTGTATTTATTCAAATAAGCATGTAATGAGATGTGTTAAACCTCAAAAGAGGCAGCAGTAGCTTCGTCTTTGGGGACTTAGTTTGGGAGCCAGAGGGTCATCGGTTCAAGTCCCCGTACGGACCAAATAGGGAGTGTGGACTAGTAGTTGAAGAGGTGGCACCGAACCCCAACTGCTCGGGGTGCCATCCTGTGAGGCAGCACCCTCGCTGTGACATCTCTTCATTAATGCATGTTTATAGGTCCTCTTTGTGCATGAGTGTGTTTGTGTGAGTGATTGTGTAATGTGGAAAAAACAACAGAGTGAAATTTTGAAAAAAGTGAAAAAAACGGATTCAACAAACAGAAATGTTGAACTATGTCCGGTTTGTTTTTCCATCTGTAGCAATGCCTGATCTTGAAGTTTTCTTATTACAAACTACTAACAAACAATTTCCTCTCAAGCAGGCACTGAATTTATGCATGCATGTCTGCTTTCTGCATTCTTTGTGGTGTGTTCAAGTACAGCATCTAGCTAAATATGTTAAGTAATGTGAAGATTTCAGTGCTCCTCTGTTAGTCATCTAAAGTGGAGTTAGCATGTCAGGGCCTCAGCCTCAGCGTCATGTTGATAATGGCCATGTTGTCTTCTTTCTCCTCCCCAGTATGACTGCCACCCTGGCCAGTGTTGGAGCTGCCAGTATTCCCAGTGCTGGACTGGTTACCATGCTGCTGATCCTGACCGCTGTGGGGCTGCCTACTCAGGACATCAGTCTGCTCATCGCTGTCGACTGGCTGCTGTGAGTCAGGTGTCTGAAAGATGGAGTGTGTGTGAGATGAGGAGTCGCTGCTCTGACACTCCAGAGCTTTTTCAGTTTAACATTTGTGAGAGGAGTTATAAAGGTTATTCAGCTGTTGGCGGCTTTCTTCTATTTCACCCGCTGACACTGATACTGTTTATCCACCCAGTGACAGAATGCGTACCTCCATCAATGTGGTGGGTGACTCGTTCGGCGCCGGGATCGTGGACCACTTGTCGAAGGCGGAGCTCGCCGAAATTGACGCAGCAGAATTTCAAATGCTCCATCCAGAGGAAGAGCTTGATTTCATCCCTCCGCCCCCGATCCTCACGGAGATGGACCTGATGGACCCCTTCAAACCGCCCGATCTGCCACCCCGCTCCCCTCGCCCTCCCAAACAAAACCATCACAGCCACGTTAGCTCCCAGTCCCAATCCATCGCTTACTCTCCGTCCCGTTCTGTCCGATCTCCATCACCTCGCTCCATCCGCTCTCCCTCTCCGCGTTCCGTCTGCTCCCACTCCCCCCGGCCTTTCCGTTCTCATTCACCACGCGTCCTCCGCAGGACGGAGGCGGGCTACTGTGCCCTGCCCAGCCATGATAACCAGGTAACTACCCTCTACTGCTTCTTCTGGTTTTAACACTACACAATACATGTTTCCTCTATGATGCTATGAAATTTGGTTTTGAAGAGATATACCATGTTTTTGGAGCTTGGCCTGATGGTCAGAACAGAAAGTAGACTCCTAAATCACCAACGTATTCTCTGTGGTACTGCATGCAAGTGTTTTAAGACAGTTTGTTGAGTAATAGACTTGATGATGACTTTTTAGGGTGAATACACTCTGAGTCCCATTTTAAGGGTCACCTCATTCTGAATCAACAGTTTAGGACCATGTATTTGGTCTGGAAACGTGGAAGCTCACCAGGACTGTCCCCCTCCAACAGCTCCTCTGAATCTGGTGGTTCACCTACTAACCTTCAGTCCTCTCAAGGACACACTTTAGCATGCATCCTTAGAAAGAGGTGGCCTTAGAGGTGGACCATTTAAAAAAAACATTAGATTATCTAAAGAGCTGTTTTTATTAACTAATGAAGAGCTGATATTTTGGCGATACATGGAGATACATACAGGACAGTGCCGCTATGCTAAGGCTATTTCGTACCTTCTTGCTCCTAATTGTTTGTGATAAAACCACAATTTCTGTGAAATAATTTCAGAGCTGCAATGATTAGTCCATTAATCGATAGGCAGAAAATTTATCTGCAACTATTTTAATATTCTTTTAATCGTTTCGGTCATTTTTTAAGCAAAAATACCCCAAATTCTCTTTTACATCTTTGGGTTTTGGACTGTGGGAACATGTGATGGGCATTTTTTTACAATTTTCTGACATTTTATCGACCAAACGATTAATCGAGAAAATAGTCTGCAGATTAACTGATAATGAAAATAATTGAGACATATTATTTAGGATGTTTACGGTTTGCATTGCAGTCAATCACAGATTGAATAGTTTATTTAGGTATCATTTCATCTGATTTATATTCCCTCAAGTCAGTGATTTGTAATTGGTCATTAAAAAGTTCTTAGTGAGATATTACGAACTTGTAGCAAGTCCAAAGTTAAATGGAAAATAGACCTAAAATGTGGTTGAATCTGGACAGTTTGTGGGAGATAAAATGGTAAAATGTATGTAAAGAAAAATGTGTGGTCTCTCCCCTAAGTTTCAAATTCAGCTATATTAACTACTTTATTATTATATCTTTAAAGATATAATCGACATGGTCGACGTGTTCTCATCATATCTCTTTGCCCTCTCAGATTCCCACAATGCCTCGCTCCTACAGAGAGAGAGACAGGGAGCGGGGGCGTCTGGCGCGAGAGAGTGAAACCGAAGAGGAGGACGAGAGAGTTTTGGGCTTAGCAAGCGACGGCGAGGAGAGCGATGACACTGCTTATGATCGGAGGCACGGCATGCCGCCAAGCGACCTGCCATGATTGGATCTTTACCGCCAAAAAGCTTCCCCATCGATTAGTTCCCGTTTTACGACAGCTTTTTCGAGGTCCACAGTGGATTTCCGGCTGGTTACATTGCTACTTCTCTTAGGTGTATTTTAGTAATCGATAAGCTCACTTTGAGCTTGATATGTATAGATATTCAAATGTTGAGGTGGCCCTTAAAACCAGGCCTGAGACTTTTGCTCTTTGGTTTGCAAAGCAGAGCTTAAATGGAGAGTTGTTTCCCTGGTTTACTCATGTCTCCATCACTGTCTTGATTTCATGACCAAACTTTAAATGCTCCCGTATGTCTGAACGTCCTTAAATTTGCCTGATAGGAGAGAAATTGTGAGTCTGCTCTCGATGAGAAAAGTATCTTGGTGTTCCCGGCCTTTTAACGCACAACCAGTTATTAGTTGATCCTTTACCTTTGCTCAACTCTTTTCCTCTACTTTTTATTTTCCTGGCAGGAAGTGAAAATTATCAAACTTAAAGGAATAGTTCCACAATTTTGAGAAATACGCTTATAGGCTTTTTTGGAGAGCGTTGGATGAGAATATAATTATTACGCTCATGTCTGAAAGTAAATCCACTTACCAGCACTTCTAAAGCTCACTAATTACATTTTGTTTGTTTAAATTTCTTGGCTGGGAGCAGTAAATTCCTGAAGTCTCCACTGGTTTGCAGTCGAGAAATAGTCCAGCACTTAACATGTCCATAAAGCCGCCTTGAAAAAGCTTAAAAATAAAGCTATTCCTTGAAATAACCTTGAGAAACAACAGGTTCATATAAATGAAAGAAATATACAACCAGCAGACATTATTTTTTATAATTCTCCACCTTCTTGCATCTCTTTACATTTTCATGCTCGGTGCTCTTCTTGCACATCACCTCTCGTCTTGATGTGACAGCTCAGTCGCACAGCAGTTTGTGAAATAGTCACGAAATTGAATGTATTGATTTGTGTACATAGACACAAATTTCAATTTTTTTTTGTGATAGTCAGTACAAAATCTTTTTTTGCATTTGCATGTAATCTACGTAATTGTGAACCAGGAGTCAAAGTTGACTTATTTGTCACGTAACTCCCGTACTTAAGTTACAGCACTTGCGGACTTATTTTAACCAAAACAATGATCTTTTCCTATCTAAATAGTTTTATTTTGGCAGAAATTGACACATGCATCAGGCATTGCTGGACATTTGTAGGAAAACGCATGAAAAATACGTTGTTGAAAGTCGTGCTGAGCATCACGAAAAGAAAAAACAAATTGTCTATGTACACAAATCAAATAGATACAATTTTATGACTATTTAAAAAACTGCTTTGAGACTGTGTTGGATGTTAATATTGTCTATATCATCTATGGTTTGTATTTTTTCCTTGTGGTCTGGTGTCTGAAATGATGAGTAATAGGTAAGATGCTGTTTTAATTTTGTTGTATGTTTTAAATTGATTAGTTTTCATTTCATTTATCATTCTTAATTGCTGTAAAATAACGTCATCATGCCTTTCATTTTAAATTTAAGTTCATCAACTGCCTCCCTCCATCCTTAAGTCTTAATTCAGACTCAGAGGTCCAGCTCGTGTGTATATTGTATGTAATAAAATCTTTATTTAAAATAACTGCAACTCTTTTGTGTTTTCTCTGCTGCTTAAGTGCAATCTGTGGAGGGATTTGCAGTCGAAAGGGGACACGCGTCAGTGTTTGGTGACTAAAGACGCAGGAACAAAGATATTACTGGATGGAAAAGTTGCAACAGACACACATGCACACATTACACGCTTACAGTACATGTTGATGAGGCAAAGACACACAGAGATACCAACACACTTAATCCTCTCAAAGAAGAGTTAGAGATGGGCAAGGCAGGAGAGAGTGACGGATGGGAGAGGAATCGGAGGGTGGCAGATGGCCAGAAAGACGTCAATCCTTTTCATTCTTCCCAGACAGCATAAGGGCACTGTGGGTAATTGCAACGGGTGCTGACGTTATAGCTTCGGGTCCCTGCACGTCACAGAGGAAAGCCCAGTTAGATGGAGGGAAAAGGTGAAATGCTGCACGTCAGCAGAAATCTGAAAATCTGACAATGTGTATAGGTTTGTCCGGAAATATGAAATTGTAATTGGTGCTGACGTTGTGGCTGATGTCTGTGGACGGAGCACTAATCTGTCCTGTAGCATGAGAGGGAGCTACAACACATGACATGTGGATATCACCATCTGAGGCGACGGGGGGGTCAGCAATTTAATCACTGCAGCTAGAGTGTGTGTGGGTGTGTGTGTGTTGGGGGTTATGAGGACCATCATCTGCTCCAAAACCCGGTTCATTTTCTTTACTTTAGCTCAACTCAAACATATTCTTGAGTCTTTAGTTGTTGTTGCCAGACAATGAAAGTTTGAGACCATAACTGTTGTTGATTAATTCCGACGATGGCATTTTAGACATTTTGATCCCTGAAACTTAATTAAATTTGATTTATCGGTTTTATTTTCTAATCTAAAATGACAGCAAAATGTTGTAATCTGATCAGGTATAACATTTTTAAAAATGTCTTTGATGGCTAATGACTGTTTTCTTTTGACTTTAAAAACAATAGGTGCTAAGAGGTACACATTTTAGTTATGCCAATTGAAATATAACTTAAAGGACCAGTGTGTAACATTTAGGGGGATCTATTGGCAGAAATGGAATATAATATTAATAAGTATAGGGGTTTTTATGTTTTTTCAATCAACTGAAAATATGAATTGTTGTGTTTTCGTTACTTTAGAATGAGCCGTTTACGGAGCCGGTCCTCTTCACGGAGCCAGCCGCCATATTTCAGTAGCCAAGAATGGACACGCCAAACACTGGCTCTACATTTTCACGTTTTTGCGTTGGCCACCGTAGTTCTCCTACACACTTGACGCACAGGAGAAGTTTCAGTTAGTTGCACAACCTCACTGCTAGATGCTGCCAAATCCTACACCCTGCACCTTTAAATAACTATTTCTGAGGATAAAAAACAGATTAACATCAATTCCAAGCCTCTCAACAATCTAATCATTTAATAGATCTAGAGCTGCTACTAACAATGTTCTTTATCGATTAATCTGGGAATTATCTTTCTCGATTAAAGTGGCAGTAATATATTTTTGGCATCATTGGGCAAAAAATCCATAATAACCTTTCAGCATATTGTAATTCAAGTGTTCTGAGAGATAACTAGACTTCTACACCTCCTCATGGCTCTGTTTTCAGGCTTTAAAAAATCTGTACGAACTCCGGTCATGTGACCGGTAGTTTGGCGTTCCTTCAAGAGGATTTACAATGGCTACCACGACACAAACTTTCTAATTTTACAGCTAAACAGTACACTACAAGATGATTCTGAAAACATTTGAGGCAAGAAATAGGCATTAACGTAACATAACATTGATTCATATTTGATCAGCGCGGCCTAGTTTGACCGTTTGGTCGGAGTTCACGAGTGATTGAAAGCCGGCTCTCATAGACAGCAGACCTCAGATCAGCTCTTACTGCTTGTTTTCCTCCGGTATATGAAATCTTGCAGACACCGGAGGACACCAGAGGACACCGGAAGACACAGAGGCACATGATTTTTTTCAGGTTACCTGTTTCATGTACTACTGTCAGGATATAGTGACCGTTTTATAAAAATAACTTTTTTTAATCATATTTGCTCCACTCCCGCCTACTTCAGCTTTAATTGTTCGGTCGTTTAAATATCTGAAAATAGTGAAATTATATATAATTTAATAGATATAAAGCACAGAAAAGCAGTAAATCCTCACATTTTTGAGAATTCAAATATTTGACATTTCTGCTTGAAAAAAACTAAACGATTAATCGATTATCAGTTGCCAATGAATTTCCTCTTGATCAACTAATGTATTAATAATAGACTAATAACTAATAATAAAGTTTCAGCTCTAAATTTATTTTGTTACTGATTTACAACAAAGTTACAAGCTTTAGTGCACAAATACAATTTTAATTGACTGCTGGAAAACCCAAGATGATTGATGAAGTTGCTTTACAGAGGAAATTACTTTGTTTTTAGTCTTCAGTTCGAGTTAAACTATTGACTTGACGTCATAGCAATCATATGACAAGTTTCATCTGCTAACAGTTTGGAACAATACGTCTATAATAGTTCAGTCAAAGTCTTTTTTGGATTACATGGAATGAAAAGAACATAACATAACTCATCTGGATCATATGGCAAAAATGAACATGATCACTTCAAGAGAAAAGATGTTGCGTTTGGTTACTCTAAAGTCTTTCATGTCACATCACTGTAAATTAAATCCAGTGAGGCATATGTCCTGGTTTTAAAACACAGTCTGACACCTAGAGGCAGGATCACTCATCACATGCAACACAGGGCAATATCTACAGTATGCATGCGGTTTATACTGCACAATTTGTAATACACAATTCCTTTTCTGACCGTAATACTGAGATGCACAGCCTCCAGTATGCATCACGCTCTAATAATACTGTATAAATAATACTGTGTAAAGGCCTCATGATGCTTTTAAAATGTTGTTTAGATTCAAGCAAACATCATCACATTCTCCCCGAGTCACTGCACAGCGAGTCATGTGGAAGGAATTCAGAAATCCATGAGCTGAGTGATTAAATATGATCTTTATTAAATAAAGTAAGACATATATGTATATACATATACACAGCCACATCTTTCCTCAGAATATATGCAGGTCACACTACATCCACACAGGCAAAACAACTTATAAAAGTAGATTCACTTCATTTAGGCTTGAAACATGTTTAAGTCTGCTTGATTTCATGTCGGTTACAACGGATTCAAATGGTGACAAGAAGTCGCAAAAAAAAAGTATGAAAATCCTGCAAAATAACCAATTTATCTGCTGCCTATCCACATTCATATTTTAACAAAATATGACTGAATACACTGAATATCATGCTATTGACCTCCTGAAAGGTCTTTAGTTCTGCTGGAATCTGTGTATTTAGCTGCATTCATGGGAAAGGGGACAAATGGGGTAAATGATATAAATTAAACATTTTATCACTATATATACAGTTTTTATTACAGTTTATCATATTATACAACATTTTCTAGAACTTACAATTGAGAAGCTGTTTTAAGATAAATTGGAATTTCTCATAGTGAGAATTAAACACCTGAAAATTGTAGATACTTCATCTCACTGATGCAAATAATCTTCCAAAGTCCTACTGCCATAAAGCAGTCCAGTATCTGCAATGATATACAGTATATACTGTATTGTCATATCTCCCACCTCTCAAAATGTGCATAACACACGGACAGCATTAAGGAGGATTACTACAGAACTGGTCTGAGGATCTGTGGACAATGCGACAATTCATTGTCTGTAACATTTCAGTCAGAGACACGTTCATCAAACATTTGACCGTTTGTAGCTAATAGTTACAAAGTTCAACGAAGGAGTCCGAGCAGCAACGAGGACTATTGATGGAATAACTAACCACCCCGCTAATAAGTACATACATGAACATTAAAGGTGCTCTATACGATAACCATTATTAATATAGCAGCCAACAACTATTGTCTATGTAAAGATATAGAGGAGTAATGTCTACCTGAGCAGAGGATGAAGTCGCTCTCCCTCTGTGTGTAATCAGAGCTTCTCTGTGCTTTGTTGACATAGCCGGGCCGGCCGCACGTGCCTTTTAGTGCATGTTCATGCATGTGAGCATGCCCCACTGGCTCGCTCACGGCCACCACTCTGCTCTGCTCTCATTCGCCGGTTACAGTTGATAACGCCGTCCTGACCACACTGGCATCGCGGAAGTGTAGCACTTGCCCTCCGGTTACCCCTCAGGTTAACACCGTTAGCGCTGTTAGCTGCCATCGCCATGTTGAGAGCCATGCAGAGGCAATAACAATGCTCCCAATCTCGCATTTAGCACCTTTCTTAGTGAAATCAGAAATATGAAAACTTAACACATAAGGAGGAGGAGTGGTGGAGGGAGTTGGCAGTAGCGTATTAAAATAACTGAGAGGCGTCAGGAGAGTTATAAAGGCTGTGCCGCACATCCACATGAATGTGATTTGGTGTTAAAAGTCAGCTGGGGGCCAAACAGCTGACAAATGAGCCACTGATTGTGAATCAGCTGAAGGAAACTACAAACTTTTTTACCACCTTGCCATCTTTCAAACCTACAGACAGTGAATGCTTGATGATAGTAGTAACTTTTAATAACACATCTCTGCGTAGTTTAAGACAGAGAGTTATCTGAAGGAAAGTTGTTCTCGTTGACGTGAGGACAAAGCTGTGAAGCTTAGTAACGCCACTGTCAGACCATCAGAGTACAGTATTGCTTCAGTCACTGTAGTTAGTAGAAATGTCAGTTGGCTCTGACCTTTCCAGTTCTGTATCTGTTACACTGTTGTATGTAACATACAGATTGGCTTTGCACCAACTTACATGAACTCTGTCCGCACTGCCGCCAGCCGATGAGCGATCTCTTTGTTGTCAACGTCAGTGCGAGATTACAACACTGCATTCCTGCAGTGACTCTGACACGCACAGGGCATCAACACCTGCAACACTCACTGTACATTTAGTTCCTATATACAGTGCATGTTCACAGCCGCAGTTAATGGCACTGCAGTTCACTTAACACCATCAGATGAATGTGCAGTGAATTGAGTTCCCGCATGCAGCACATTTTCCTTGTCACTTTACTGTAAACAGTCATCACAGGTGATGACGTCTCTGTTCGTAGCTTATATTAAGTTTTGGTGTCAGTTTGTGCTTCTCATATCATTTTTCTCTTTACAGCCAGTTAGACTGTTATCAGTTCAATAAATAGGCGTTATTTGTGGTTATAAGCCTCATAGATGTGGGTCAGAAGGTACAGTAGTAGGTTTTTATCATCGATTCACATGGGTGATCACCGAAAGATGGAATAAAAGAAGACGACAGTGACCTCTACTATCCATAGTAATTATGACAGGAGCAAAAGCGGAAGTCAGGCGCTGTATAGACAGCATGAAACTCCATATGAGATGGGGGGCGGCACGATGGATGTGATACAAAACACATTACTTTCACTCAGGAGACTTTCACCCATGCATCCCATGTGAAACCAACAACGTCTAGTTGTCTTTGTGTTCACAACCTTAGGTTTCACGTTCACTTTTCACGTACTTATTTTAAGCCAAAACCATAGACTGTATAAAATATGGATGTAGTCTCCGTGACGTCATTCATAGGTTTCTGAAGAGACGTTGTGAAGCTCCGGCCGTCGCAATCTTGGCAGTGACGACACAGCATTACTCCCGACTAATCCAGAAATGAGCAAAGAGGTGGATCGTTGGTGGAGTTGAGGCAGACCGGGTGACACGGCAGAGCAGACAGCTAGCAGCTAGCGACCTGAGACGGCACCCACCTGTCACTCAAAGCAGCTACGCCCTTAATTATGCCGAACTTTAAGTCTTAATATAATTTAAACAGGTGAGTTATATAAAAATTCACCCCCGTACAGTTGTCATGAATGGGGAAATTAGTTATTGGGACCAGAACCGTTTTTTGTACCAGACTGTAAACATGTTTATTTCTGCTGTAAAGTTGGGCATTTTAACATGGGGGGTCTATGGGGAGTGATTCACTTTTGCAGGCTCTAGTGGCCATTTAATGAACTGCAGTTTTTGACACTTCCACGTTGGCTTCATTTCTCAGCACCGGAGGTTGCCGCTTGGCCAAAACATTATATACAAATATTTTTCCTTAAACTCAACTAGGTGTTTTGTTCCCTAAACCTACAGAAGTTGTAGTTTTGTTTGTGTTCAAAGCATTTTTTTTTTTTTTCAGTTATACAACGTATAAGAACGTGTTGATTTTAAGTTTCGCTTTCACTTTTACAACCTAGTCGGTGTAGCAAGCCCCTACTAACCCACATTTATTAGGCTTATAACTGATAACGAAGGACTGATAACGCACATTTAATGAGCTGATAACAGTCGATCGTTTTTGCAGTGATGATTACATTCAAGCGAGATGTCCACCTCACAGGTCATTTATTAACATTTGTCTCTGTTTTAAAAACATTTTCCAGATTCCTCAAATATTCTTCCATCTGCTGCTCAGTAAAGAAGATTTTTTTAACCTGCTTTCCAAGTTGCTGCACTTTTATTTAACCAAACAAAGATGGCTGAGAGTGTCACTAACTTGCTTTATTTCACGGTGCGTAATTTCTGAATAATTTCATAGCCATTTTCTAATAAGTTTCCCTGAAAGGAATATATAGTTTGGTATTAATTATAGGGAAATAGAAAACAGTACACAATTTGTACACTTCCAGTAAATAAATTCCAATTAATTGCCTGTGTAACCAAGATAGTGGTTCAGTCAGTGCACTGCAGGTCAACAGAACATGAAAAAACTGTCCACAAGCAAGCATACAAGTCTATATGTAAGAAAAGTAACGTTTCCAATAATAATTTTATACTGACTGAATATTTACTTGCGTTTAAATCAATGTTTTCTCTCAGTGAAATTCAAAGTTTCCTCATATTTAATACCAATTTACATTGTAATTTCTGGGAAACTTCCTATGAAATTATTAAGAAAATGGAAATTATTGGCCCAAAACGAACAAGAAGGCACAGAATGTCACTTCTAGCTGCCATATATGTTTAGGTTAAGAAACAGAGTCGCAACTAGGGAAAGAAATGAAAATCTATGTTGTGCAGCAGGATAGAGCTGGATAGAGGATTGTTTGAGGAGTCTGGATATGTCTTTAATACAGCAGTAAGTAAAAACCTGCATAAATAACATTCATTTATTGAGAAACAGTGACACAGATGCTTAATGTATATAAATAAGTCAAATATAATCATGCAAAAGCCTCAAATGTAACAAATTCGAGCTTATATCAGTCTTTGTGTACATGTTGTATGTTTTCTCTTGTTTCTCTCTGCCGGTCGGTAAGCGATTCTCCTTTTCTTGATGTGAGGCAGTGATAAATGACCGTCCTCTCTCTGTTACACCTGAGTGACCAGAGGTTCCTTGAGGTAGAAGTTTATCACTCTCCGATCACCTTCCTGTCCGGCACAAAGCCCTGTCAGGAGAGTCCCGTTGAGCGGAGGGCAGATACCCCTGCTGTCCTGCCCATACAGGGTTGCATAATCTCCCATGTGTTCATGCCCTTCGTCCACTCCTTCCTCATATTCCCCTTCTTCATCGTCATCTCCCTCCCAGAGGGACGTGGAGACATGTGTGTGCTCAGTCATGACCTCACACTCCATCTCACGATGGTAGAAATAGCTGAAGTTGGACACGATGACTGGCACTGGCAAAGAGATGGTGAGCACGCCGGCGATGGCGCACATGGAGCCCACGAGCTTCCCCCCGACCGTCTCCGGGTACATGTCCCCGTAGCCGACCGTCGTCATGGATACCACAGCCCACCAGAACGCCTCAGGGATGCTGGTGAACGCCGTGTCAGGACTGTCCACCTCTGCAAAGTAGGCAGCACTAGAAAAGAGTATGACTCCGATGAAGAGGAAGAAGATGAGCAGGGCGAGCTCTCTGAGGCTGGCCTTCAGCGTCTGGCCCAGGATCTGGAGGCCCTTGGAGTGACGAGAGAGCTTGAAGATCCTGAAGACCCTCACCAGCCTGATGACCCTGATGAGGGCCAGGGACACGGATGGCTGCGCGTCTTTGTCCTTGGACATCTCCGTGAACAGGGTGACGAAATAGGGAATGATGGCGAAGAAGTCGATGGTGTTCATGACGTCTTTGAAGAAGTGCACCTTGCTCGGAGCGCAGGTGAAGCGCACAATGAGCTCAAAGGAGAACCAGATGATGCAGATCGTCTCTACGATGAAGAAGGGGTCCTGGAAGGGAGTGAAGCCAGGTGAGACCGAGATGGTTTCGTTCGCTATGGTGGGGTGAGGCATGGTGATGAATTGCTGCAAAACAAAGGATGAAGGAAAAGTGGTTACAGTTGCACTCAGGAGTAAAGAAATCAAAGCAGATACCACGCCATCATCTGTTGTTTATCCAACATGAGTTGGAAGGAGAAACAGGATATAGATATGAGATATGAATCTCCATGGAGATGATGTTTACAGAAGAGGAAACAAGGACAGAGGATAAGTGAGAAGAAGCAATTATTCTGAAAGTTTGTCCTCAGCACATTTGAAGTATGACACCTGTCATCAGGATCTGATCGAGCCTGAGAGATCTGTGATACTGTGCTAACTTTTCTCTCCTCTCCATTTTCACTACAGCGGCTTTAATTTTCCTCTTTGACTTTTATATAAATCTGTTTCTCTATATTTAAACACACACACAAAAAAATAAGTTCATGTGACGCTGGGTAGCGTTACACCCCAGACACGGGCACGGCCAAGGCATCTGACACTTCCTTTAACCCGGCTGCTTGTTTTTTTCTGGGAAGGAGGTGCGGGTTTGAGATGGCTGGGTATTAGTGTCTGTTAACAAGTTAGATAGAGTTACTCTATAAGCTTCTGGTGGCCTCGCAGCACATATTGTATGTATTAATATGTTTCTCTCTGTCCATCAGCCTTGTCTTCATGTTTCTTTACACTAACCAACCTGTTTGCAACATTTACAATGTTAATCCTTTGACTGACACAGCTCAGATGAGGCTGGCTTTGCATTTTAAAGGGTCAGTTCTCACTTACGATTATTGAGATCTAGCCATTAAGATAATTACATTTTTGAGATCTACACCACTCCACCAAATTTCTGCCACCCCTAAAAAGTACGGTAGTTATATTGAAAACTGTAGATGCTGCTGGAAAAACATGTTTTAGCCATGCTAACGAATTAGCTAATGATGATGTCAATGTTGGTCTGCCTGTTGGTTGGTTCACCACTTTGGTCCAGACTGAAATATCTCAACAGCTATTGGATTGATTGCCATTAAAGTTTTAAAAAACATTCATGGTTCCCAACATATAAGAAGTGGACGTAGTCAACGTGACGTCACCCATTGGTTTGTGGACTGCCGTTTTGAAGCCTCGAGTTCGGCATATTGGCTGTTGCCATCTTGTTTTTTTGCAACCAGAAATGAGGGTGGAGCTAAGTACAACCAAATGCTGAACAAGACATTTTTAGGCGACCAAGTTGTTATATATGTTAAAATCAACTTTCATGAACTGAAAACAAACTGTGAAAGGGTTAAAGTTCTAAGACGAAAGCACGGACAACTCACAGACCAGACAACACCGTGGTAGCGACCTGTCAATCACAAGGTAGCCACGCCCTAAAGCATACCCTGCTTTATGGTCTATTTGACTCTAAATGGGACCATCATTTACTAAATGAACATCATGCTGTATTGAAGAAGACTTGAAACTAGAGATTGAGACCATAAACTCATGTTTACAATGTTTACTGAGGCAATAGATGAAGTGAGAAGTAGGCTCATTTTCTCATAGACTTCTATACAATAGGACTTCTTTTTGCAACCAGAGGAGTCGCCCCCTGCTGGCCATTAGAAAGAATGAAGGCACTTCCACATTGGCTTCACTTTTCAGACCTTGAGGTAGCCCACTGGTATAATTTGGGCCCATAGATTTTTTGTGATTTAAGTTGAGACCATGATCCTTAAGCCATTTAAAATACATGTAACCTATCATACAGAACCAACAACATTCATGCATCAGAATCTAACAAAACAAATTTGGTCACCACCATCTGGTTAGTGAGTGATTGCGTGGGGACGGCTGTGCATGCAGGTTTTGTTTTGTTTGTGTATAGCGTTTCAACAGCGTTAAATGCTCTGATCATATATATCTATGTATGGGAGTAACAGAGCAGTGTTGGTGGTGATGGGGAACGTAAATTCAGCGCGCGCCGCTGCGGTGTCACTTCTGCTGCTCGTCTCCAGGCTACAAGGAGCGAATGCAAGGCTAATTTCATATTGCCGCGGTCATCAGAAAAGTTGATCTGCGAGCCTCTTTTCGATGCTGTTTTCAGTGTGTAGCCTATGAGTCACAGCGTTTATTAATACAGACATTCGTTTATGTGTTGATGTGCTCTTAGAGTTGTCCTTCCTCTATATTTAGCCTTTTAGATCTCCAAGGAGTAATGTGAGACAAGGCCATCTCCTTTCCTTCGCTTCACACTTGCCTCTTTACCTCTAACTCATTCCACTCTCTCTCTCTCTTCTCAATACTTCTGAAGTATCCACTCCACCTGAATGTGCTTGTTGGCTCTGGTAGTTGTCCAAGAGTGTCCGACAAGGCATATCATCTCCACAACGTAAACCTCCATCCAACCTGTTCTGTCTGCCCTCGTCTTTCCTTACTCTTGTTTTTCCACCGGCGGTTTAACTGCCCTCCTTATCTCCTTCATTCCTTCCCCTCAATCTGAGTAGATCAGATTTAACGACAAGTCCAAAATAATCTCAGGAACACCTCGCCCTCGCCTTCTCTTGTCTGTCCGCTGCCTTTTCTTTCTCTTCCCTCGATCTTGATTCCTAACTTTCTAATCATCTTTCGGTTTTACTCTCCTTTTCCCCCTCAGAATTGAGAGAGGAGATAAAGACGTGTTGACCTCGTGCTGCAAGAGCTGGCTTATGTTTGGCAAGGTGACACCTGTCAGCACATGTTGTCCTTCTATGTTCACCTCTTCACTCGCACCTTCGCAGTGTTAAACTCTGATCTCTTTGCACCTTGTCAGCTAACTGCCCGTTCCTTCACTTATCTGGTTGTCTCCATACACCTCCATCTCCATCTCCATACACTTCCATCTGCAGCCTCCTCTCTGTTTCACTCGTATGTGTCAGCACCATGCAGCCCATCCTCACCTCCCTCAGTTCCTTCTCATTCCTGAACTCCGGCAGAGTCTCCAGGCAGAAGATGAGAATAGAGAGCACAATGACCATGACGCTGATGATGGCGATGATCCGAGCTCCACCGGAGGACTCCGGGTACTCAAACAGCATCCAGAGGCGACGCTGCAAGTCGTTGGCGGGTAAGGGCCTCTCCTCCTCCTTGGGGAAGCCCTCGTCCGCCTTGTAGCGGTCGATGGTCTCCTCTCCGAGCTCGTAGAAGCGCAGCTCCTGCAGGAACATATCAAGAGGGACATTGGCGGGCCTCCGCAGCCTCCCGCCTGACTGGTAGAAGTACAGGATGGCGTCAAAGCAGATGCGGCTCCTGTCCAAGAAGAGTTCGTTCCGTATGGGGTCGAAGTAGCGAACGCGACGACGGGGGTCACCCAGCAGGGTGTCGGGGAACTGGGCAAGGGTGCGGAGCTGGGTCTCGTAGCGCATCCCCGACACGTTCATGGCCAGACGTTCAGTCAGAGCCCAGCCGCTCCTCGAATGACGGCGACGTTTCTCCTTCTTGGCCTCTCCGCTCGGCACCTTCTCACTGCTTTCCTTCTCCAGCTTATTGTGCTTGTCTTTGGTCCACTTTTCTTCATCACCGACCTCCTCGGCTTTCTGCCCTCCTCCACCTCCTGTACCTCCTCCTTTGTCTTGCTGATCCATCACTTAGTCTGTGTGTCTTTCTTTCTTGTGGTCCTGTCTTACTTTTCTTGTCTCTTCTCTCTGGGGCAAACAAATCAAGGATAACCTGGCAATGCAGAAACAACACAACAAGGAAACATGGGTAGATAAAAGCGAAAAAGAAATACAATAGCACAGGGTAATATTTAATACTTTCAAGACGGTGGACCACCATGGGGCCTTATTTTGGAAAAAATATGAACGATAGTCAACAGGAAGAGACAAATGTTTTTTTGATCCCATTTGAATTGCACCATTAATCAAACATATGATATTTGTCAATTTAAAACATAATTTTGCCAGACTGTGAAGACTGTGAAAATACGTAATTAGAAAGACTACACACCCAAAAGTCATGTGAGTGACGTCTCTCTCGCTAGAGCTACGATGCATAGTACAAGAGAGATGTAGTTTTTTGAGCGGTTTCACACAAAACTAAATGATACTACGACAAACTGTGTCTTTCTTGACTTGATCGGGATCAAAAAAATATTTGTCTCTTGCCGTTTACCAGTGCACATATTTTTTTCCTGAAATAAGGTCTCTCATGGGGTACTTCGTCTCTCTATACAAAAAGGTTAATAATATCAAATAAATTGTCCCTTAGTTGTTCAATTTTGTCATAAAATCCACTGACCGGTAACACAACCTCACGAATAATACATTATTATTTTGCCAGAATATTTTGAAATTGATCAATAAAATATTTAAATCAAAATCTCACCTCAGTCTTTTTCTGTAAATTCAGCTGAGCAATTTTCTGGACAACAGAAAAAATATTATTTAGATCACATTACAATACACTGTATAGAAATTAGCTTAAATTATGTGATGGAAAGAGTGATTTTCATTAAAAAATAATAAAAGCACTGACCATACCATTAAAAACAAAGCAGAATCTGTACCAAAATATCTCCAGTTTTTACATTAAATGGTAGATTTATGCTATTTATTAACCTTTTTCCACTATATTCTGTACTGTAAATAACATCATGCAGACTCTCCGTGCAAAAAGCTCCATACATGCAGTCCGCTTCATGCTCATCACCAGTTTATCACCATGTCCAGTTCACCCAGTAGAAGCCTCCTCTCACCTGTCTGCCTGCCAGAGCTGCTGGTTCAAACTAATCACACCTTCAGAGAGTGACCATCACTCCTACTGTACCTCCACCTCAGGGTGCCTTTTGGGCTGACCCTTGCCTTCTTCTGAGACAGTTTGTGTATCAATTCCCTCATCATGAAGTCCAGACACCTCCTCCTCCTCCTGCATGTTGTCCCACCTTCATGTGTCATGTTTGGGGGGAGGAAGAGGAGGGGAGGTGGCAGAGGGAGCAATGTGGCTCCTTCAGGGGCTGCTGGCTGGGGTGTTAATCTGCAGAGCGGGTGAAGTTAAGATAGTTTAGCTTGTTTGTAGGTCACTCACGGTCCTCACTTGTGCTCTCTCTCACGCTCAGTGTACCCCTGGGGAATGCTGTCGGGCTGAAATTCAATCGTCGACCCTCACCTCCTCCAAGAGCACCGCTGCCTCTTCTCCCTCTGACCCCAACAACCCTTCCTGACCGAAAATGTCAACCTCTTAACCCTTCACTCTTCCTTAAACATACTGTTTGCAAGCATGTGTGCAACATGAACTTGCACACTCACAGAAACATTTTAAGAAAAGGAAAAGTTGTGGTGGTGATTATCGTGATTTACACTCTGAATGAGACCACAAATATGTAGATTTTTCTTTGGTTTCTGTCCCCTCTAACTGCTTTCATATTTGCTGTCATCATCCTATTTTAAATTGCATTTAATTAGACTGCGGCTTGTGCAAAATAGTCCACAAATTTAAAACACGTCAAATGAAACCTGACTTGACCTAAATATAAATCTGGATGTCTGTGGTTATTTTAGACTCATCATGAATCAAGCATGTCTGTGTGGCAACTGTCTGTGTACAGTAGAAACTACAACTCCCATAACAGGAAGCACTATGCAAATGTTACCTTCAAATACTGGGGTAAATTAAATAAACACAAAATTGGACACTGTCAAAATCAAAATGTAGCGCCATCATCTGGTTAAAATTAGGGCTTTCAAAGTTAATGCAACAATATTGCATTCACGCAAATTCAGTTTTAAAGCTAGATTTAAGATACTGCTATCATATGAAACTAGAAAACCTAAGAAAGCTTGTCACAAAGGAGGTTAAATAACGCTCCAAACTTATGCAAAATGTTGGCGTGGAAAAACTGGCATGGCAATGTTTAAAGGGGTCCTTTGACCTCTGACCTCAAGATATGTGAATATAAATGGTTTCTATGGGTACCCACGAGTCTCCCCTTTACAGACATGCCTACTTTATGATAATCCCATGCAGTTTGGGGCAAGTCATAGTCAAGTCAGCACACTGACACACTGACAGCTGTTGTTGCCTGTTGGGCTGCAGTTTGTCATGTTATGATTTGAGCATATTTGTTTTGCTAAATGCAGTACCTGTGAGGGTTTCTGGACAATATTTGTCATTGTTTTGTGTTGTTAATTGATTTCCAATAATAAATATATGCATACATTTGCATAAAACAGCATATTTGTCCACTCCCATGTTGATAAGAGTATTAAATACTTGACAAAAATTACAGGTACATTTTGAACAGATACATTTTTTTAATTAATTTGAATAATTAATTTGCGATTAATCGTGATTAACTATGGACAATCATGCGATTAATCGCGATTAAATATTTGAATTGATTGACAGCCCTAGTTAAAATGTTAATTTTTCCAATACTTTTACATCAATACATCAAAACAAGCCTCATCTGTACTTTGTGTTTAATGCTAATTAGCACATTTTAACAAACTAACACGCTAAACTAAGATGGTTAACATGATAAACATTACACCTGCTAAACATTGTCATGTTAGCATCGTCATTGATGCTGATGTTAGTACAACAGGTTTGCTCCAGCTGGTGGGCGATGCTTGGTATTTCCTCAACTGATCTCAACATGACGGCTGGGTCACAAACTTTCTCATTTTACAGCCAAACAGTACACTACAAGAAGTTTCTGAAAACATTTTATGTGAGAAATAGGCATTACAGTAACAGAATATTGATTCATATTTGATCAGCGCTGCCTATATTCATCCATCCATCCATTTTTTCTTTCCGCTTATCCGGGGCCGGGTCGTGGGGGCAGCAGGCTATAAGCAGGGAATTCCAGACGTCCCTCTCCCCAGCAAGGCCTATGAAAAGGAGGCTGGGTCACGGGGGGACATGGGTCTTGGGGTATGGGGTAGTACACACGCGCAGTGTAACAAAACCTGCGTTCGTGCGTTGCCATTGGCTCAATTTCGGCGAGTGCAGGCGAGATTTTACTGCACATGTGTTATACCCCCGGAGATATGACACTTGACCCAGCCTCCTTTATGTAGGCCTTGCTCCCCAGCAACGTTTCCCAGCTCTTCCTATTGACCGTCTGATCGGAGCTGGCGAGTGATTGACAGCTGCTCAGAGATGGCAGGCTCCAGCTCTGCTCTGATTGGTTGTTGTGAAATCCTGCAGATGCCATTCGGAGCACCTGAGGACACAGAGGCACATGTTTTTTTTAGATTACCCGTCTCATGCACTACTGTCAGGATATAGTAACCGTTTTATAAAAATAACTTATTTTAATCATATTTGCTCCAATTCTTCCCACTGCAGCTTTAATAAGACTTCCATGTTCTTTATTTAATTAAGTTCACAATTTGTGCGACTAAATTCCCCACTTCTTTGAATGAACTTTGAGATTTCCAATACTACCAACAGTGCCTGAAGGCAGCAAAGCAAACCCCGTGATGTGGTGGAACTTTGAACTTCACACACAAACTGCTACTGGTGAGGAAGTGAAAGAGGAAGAGGCACGAGATACAGTAGTACGTGCTGAATAATCAGAATATATAATAATATAATATAGAGCAATATAAACAGGCTCCTTGGCGCAGTGTTGCAGGTGTTTGAGGTTATTGTCATCAGCCGAAATGTCCCTCCGATACCACAACAAAGTTGTCATTGTGACTGGAGGATCCAAAGGGATTGGCAGAGGGATTGTCAAAGTGTTTGGTAATTATTCTTAATTATAATGTGGATTAATTTGTGATCAGAGCAAGGATTGATTGCACTGAACAGTTTTGCATTTCTGTTTTAGTGGAGAATGGAGCCAAAGTGATGTTTTGTGCAAGAGGAGGTTAGTAATATTATTTTTTAATCAGCTTTAATTGGCATTCCTTTATCATCTATTTTTAAAATCATATTGATTTTTTTTTAATTGATTATATGTGTTTTTGTATATATATGTATACTGCGTGTGCGTATATGTATGTATATATGTATACAGTATATATATGTATATATAAATAGATTTTATTTTATTTTTATTGTTTTTAATTTCATTTTTTTTTTTACTTGTGTATATTCTTTTTACTTATTTTTCTATTTTTTGTATATAATACGTTTTTCCTGTATCTATACTGGCTTATTTTATATTATTATTAGGTTTGTCAAAATGAACAAAAACAGGAAATACCAGTCTGAAAGTACTCCCAGTGTTATTGTGACTAATACACATTTTAATAACTTTATAGCCTACACTATACCGGTTAATTTAATAGTAAAGCACTGCATCTTTTTTTATAGGCTCGTTTTTTTACATGTAGAATCTTAATCTGAAAAGTAATTAGGTGTCAGATGAATGTAGTTGAGGAGAAGTATACAGTAAAAGTAAAGTACAAGTACCTCAAAATTGTGCTTGAGTAAATATACTTAATATTTCCACCACTGGTTGTAAATGAAGTACAGGAGTTGTAATGAAATACATTTTTTCCCATTATAATTACACATATATTACACACAGGTGCAGCAGGTGAGGCTCTGGAGGCGGAGTTAAACAAAGCAGGACCAGGCTCATGCAAATTTATCACATGTGACATCTCCAAAGAAGATGACATCAAGGTAATGTGCAGCTTTAGTGTTATTGTTCTGGTTATGTTGTACTCAGATTTATAGTTATGATCACAAGACAGTGTGTCCTGTTTATCATCTGACTTCACCTCAAGGCCAAAACATCCTAAAACACAGATTTATTCTCACCAAAATGTCAACGTTTGTATTTTTATTTGTCTCACGTGGTAAAACTAGTCTGATAACTTCATCACTGTCCAACCGTTTGCATTCAGCCATGGTTGTAAACCTGCTCTGTGTTTGCTGTTTGCTGTTTGCTCTGCTGGGTGAAGCTCTTTCTGTGTTTATCTGGTTTCTTGTTCAACTGGTCGTCTTTCAACAGAGACTGATTGCAGTCACAGTGGAGCA
The DNA here is from genome assembly GCF_015220745.1 of Sebastes umbrosus. Taxonomy (NCBI): domain Eukaryota; kingdom Metazoa; phylum Chordata; class Actinopteri; order Perciformes; family Sebastidae; genus Sebastes; species Sebastes umbrosus. Next base: position 17,026,227 of record NC_051282.1, on the reverse strand, counting down.
TTATGGACACATTGACTGCCTGGTCAACAACGCAGGGTGGCGTGAGTCTCACACTTCTTTCTTCCCTCCAGCAGATGTGATTGATGAGGTCACGAGGAGGCTTTCATTCTTAATTTATCTCTTTTTTTTTATTTACCGTCATTCAGACCCACCTCATAAACCCACTGATGACACCACAGCAGAGGAGTTCAGGGATCTGCTCAATCTGAACCTCATCAGCTACTTCTCGGCTTCTAAAGTAATGTTTCCAACTTGTGTAAAACTTATTAAAATGACAGATTATGACTTTCACCCATATATGCTGTCTTCTATAGAAGCAAAAAGAGGCTGTACGGATTTGACTCTTATAAGCAACCGAATACTTAATTGTGAAATTTAATCACAAGTGAATACTTTATTGTTATTATTATTATTATTGATAATAATAATAATAATAATAATAATAATAATAATAATAATAAAAAGACAACAGGAAACAAGGGAAGGTGTGTATTTTTAATATTTACTCTGACAAACATCTTTCGGAATTTATGTGATCCGAAGTAAGTAACAATTGTTTTATAATAATAATAATAATAATAATAATAATAATAATAATAATAAAACGACAAGACACAAGGGAGAGAGTGTATTTTTTATATTTTACTCTGACAAACATCTGTCTGAATTTATGTGATCCAAAGTAAGTAATATTGATTTTTTATTGTTTTATTATTATTAATAACAAGAGAGAAGTCAGGAAACGAAGGAGGGAGTGTATTTTTAATCTTTTACTCTGTCAATTATCTATCTAATTTATGTGATCCGAAGTAAGTAAATATTGTTTTTTTATTGTTTTATAATAATAATAAGAATAAGAACAAGAAGAATAAGAATAATACAATGACAGGAAATGAGGGAGGGGTGTATTTTTAATATTTTATTCACAAATTCCGATTTTATATGTCTAATGTTGAAAAAAAAAATTATTCAAATTAATCTAAAACTTGGAGTCAAAACTGGATTTGTGAAATTCAGGAACCAAAATTCAAGATAAAAAAAAATTCAAAACATGAACCTTGGGGCACCGAGGATCATCAATTGAGCCTGAATAGAATTGATCAGGTCACATGATCCAAGAAGGTGATGAAGATTGAAATGAGCTGAGAGGGGAATTCAAAACTCACGGATTCAGAAAAATCTGATTTTCAGTCAAATATTTCAGCGGTTTGAATTCATTTCCAACATGCAGTTTTCAATACTGATTAGTGGATTCACATTTAAGTCATCAGTTGCTTATAAAATTAAAATGATCTCAATGTATCTATGTATGTATGTATGTATGTATGTATGTATGTATGTATGTAGGTATGTATGTATGTATGTATGTATGTATGTATGTATGTATGTATGTATGTATGTATATGTGTATGTATGTATGTAGATGTGTATGTATGTATGTATGTATATAGGATCTTTGAAGTGATAATGGAGGTCTCACTCTCTCTTCAGTATGCGTTGCCGTACCTACGACAGCGGCAGGGAAACATCATAAATGTGTCCAGTCTGGTGGCAACCATCGGTCAGAAAGATGCTGCACCATATGTTGCCACCAAGGTGAGTTCTTCTTCCAGGCAACAAGTGTCATTATTCCCTAAATCTCAGCTGAATTGGTCATGTGCTCTTTTCTCCACTAGGGGGCGATAGTCTCCATGACAAAGGCGATGGCTGTGGATGAGAGTCGCCACAATGTGAGAGTGAACTGGTGAGACAAACTGCAGTGTAATTCAGATGAACCAACTTAATTTAAAGTGCTGTTATCAATTTAATTATTTTTAAAGTAAGTTTTTAACTTTACTTGAGTGAAAGTATAAAAGTAACAGTCATGCAATCAAAATCTGACTTAAGTGAAAGCACAAAAGTATTATCAGCAAAATGTATGGTTTAAAAGTAAAAGTACTTCCACAGTCAAATGTCCCGTGCAACTGATATATTATTATTTATGACATTATTAGATTAATTAACTGATGCATCATCAATGTTGGATTACTGTTGTAGCTGCTCCAGATGGCACTAGTTTTAACTACTTTATATACATTTAGTACAGTGGTTCCCAACCTAGGGGTCTAGCCCCTTCATAGGGTCACCAGATAAATCTGAGGGGTTGTGAGATAATTAATGGGACAGAGTAGAAGGAGAAACAACGTTCTGATATAAAATCTATTTTTTATTATTTGGAATTTCCTCTCATCTTTGCTTTTTGTGAAATATTTGATATTTCTCAGTTATTTAAATTAAACCATGTGAGAAGTTTAGAGGGAAGTTGTGACAAAGGGCTCCAACTATTCACTGTTTATATGTATGTAAGGACTCACAAGCCAAAAAGGTTGGTAACGACAGGTTTAATCTTTAACAATGGATTGTTTTTTATAAGATTATCATGTGCTGAATCTAAAATCTTAATCTGAAGAGTAACTATTTCAATCGTATAAATACTGTGGAGTAAAAGGTACAATATCTCTCCGAAACAGCATAAAGTAAAAACACTCAAGCGAAGTATTAGTACCTCAAAATTTGTACATACCGGTAAGTACAGCTCTGGAGTAAATGTATTTTGTTATTTCCCACCACACATTGGCACATAACAATAACAAAGTCTGATAATAAAGTCAGAAGTTACGTCTAAAGCTTTGTGTGGAGAACCGCTACTTCATGCTTGGTGAGCGTGTTGCTGGGGACCCAAAGGAGTTCAGTGTCGAATGTGGTGCAATTTGTCCAGATGGTGGCGCTTTAACAATGAACTTTACGTTTTGGCCTGTAACCTTTTGAACCGTAGGACTTTTTTTTTTCCCTGGATTTGGTAGGTCCAGACAAATCTGTATATAAACCGCCTAAACTAATTTCCTGCGATTTCAAATTTTGTCCAAATCTGAGTTTTTGCTACTTCTCCTTCACATTTTGAGCAATCGTCACCAAATTTGGTACAGAACATCTCTGGGCCAAGCCGAAAATAGGCACTCTGTTGGATTTTTGATGCTCCATACAGTTTTGCTATAGCTGGCCCTCAAAGTTAGCACAAATGCTGTGAGCAGGGCTTATATTACAAAATAAATGTCATATCTCCTGAACGCTTTGTGCTATTATGACCAAATTTGGTGGACATGTGTAGATATGATGTCTGAGTGACCACAACAAATTTTGTGCCATTCGGACAATAGGTGGCGCTGTAGCAGCATAATTTATCTATAAAAGAAGGAATCTCAGTGTGACTGTGTATGTACAGTATATATGGATATATAGGATATAAAACAGAAAAACAAACATCATTGCATTAAGACGCTGTAACCAACTTAATTCTTTTTGAAAAATGATTATACAGATTCTAACTATTATGATACATTTTCTTTCAGCTGACTGATTCATTAAACATTTCAGCATTAAAATGATAGAAACCATCCACTGATATTCAAAACATGTAAGACTCTCTTATATGAGCAGTCTCTGCAACAATACCTCGGTCCTTTTTCTGGAGTAACTCTGCTGATTTATATAGTAAAGTATCTGAAAATATTGAACTTACTATAATCTAACAGTACCATGTGTTGCAGCTTTTCTCCAGGTAATGTGCTGACTCCTCTGTGGGAAGACTTAGCAGGACAGACACCAGATGCTGCAGCAGCCATTAAAATGGGAGAAAATTATCAGGTAAGTTGTCACAGTGGAGCCGAGGGGTTCCTACACGGGGCTAGAAAGATGTGGAAGGGGAATGGCACAAAAACTTTGGAAACTAAAAAAGAAAGACGTTTCATTTGTTGAATGTGGGAACTCTTGTTGAACTTAAATCCTATCATCAGGTCCAATATTAATAGTTTTTCAGCAGCATTTAACAGAGTATTCGTGAGTAAAGAAAATACAGCACAAGAATATTAAAGAGAAGTTCCCCTGAGTTCTTTTCAGCTGCAGAGAAACTTTTGGTCGCTCTATTGGGTTGTAAATGTTAACTCCCTCAATCCTGAATCCAAACAAAGAGTTTCTGCAGGCTGCTTTTTTTTGCCATGCAAATTACATCTTTCTTTTAATCCCAGTCATTGGAGGTATTTGAAGCTAACAGGGTGAAAATACACTGTAACACCAGACTGTGGTCCTAAAGAAGAGAGGAAGCAGCAGGATAGTGATATCATGACGTTATTTGGCAAAAAGTTTTAGTGAAGTTTTATTAGGGCTGAATGATTTTGAAAATATGATCTAATTTTGATTATTTTGACTGATATTGCAATTGCGATATGATTTGCTATATTCGAAGGAATGATCATTTTTGCATCATTATGCTCATTTTCATTGTAAAACACATTAAAATGATTATGGTCAGGCCAGGACATCTCTGCAGCACCACAATATTTAATTTAAAATCATATTTTGACTCACATTTCGTCTTAACAACTCTTGCAAAGTGCGATTTCAATAAAATTTGATTAAATGTGCAGCCCTAGTTTTATGTAAAATTTCATATTGATATTTGATCTAATAAAAATGTTATCGTTATACATTTAAATATGCCTCTGCTCTTAGTTGTTTTCCATGTTCTAGTTATTTATTACAGTCTTAATAGAGGAGGAGGAGGAGGAGGAATTATTACTTTGCACACTTTATTTCCTCTAGTTTTTCCTGTCATTCAGATAATGATAATGAGGAAGTTTGTAGTTTTTCCCAGTTGCGAGTTAAATCTGCAGTTTTTTGCATGTAGTATTGCAGGAAGCAAAGAACATAAGAGGGGCCCTCCAACCAATTTTGAAATGCTTGTTTTAGTTGGCAAATAGCTAAAAGCCGATAACTTCCTTTTGACAGATCAGCAGCAACTGTATAAACAGCTGCAGGTGAATAAAACACAAACACAAGGAGGTCACATGATGCAACCACAAACATGCTGTTGGAAAGTGAACAGGAATGAGAAATGACCTGTTGTTTTGTCAAACAGCTGCTGGGTCGTATGGGGACTGAGGAGGAGTGTGGACTGACTGCCTTGTATCTGGCTGCTGATGCTACTTTCTGCACCGGGATCGACTTGCTGTTCAGTGGCGGAGCTGAACTCAACTACGGCTTCAAGAGTCAGATCCCTTCCTGACTGTCACTGGATACAGATCCCTTAGATCATCAAGTAAACATCTCCTCACTATACCTAGAATAAATATGGTGTCTAAAGTCATTATGGTCCTACTGAAATTTCCTACCACATGAAATAAGGTCTGCTAACAGTGTCTTCTTTTAAAAGCAGACTAAAAACATGTCTTTTTTTCACAAGCTTTTAGTTAGCTTTAAAGTGTGTGGTTGTATTATTATTATTATTCCTGAGTGTTGTTTTAGTAGCGTTAAGGCCTCGTCTATTAGAAACAATTAGGAAAAAGAGATCACCACAGCATTTTATGAAGTTTTTAAATACAGTGTTTTAACACACAGCTCAACCGAACCCGGGTAAAAGAGGTTAAGACTTACAATATATATGACATATAACCACAGTGCAAATAAGTAAATACAAAATCCTGAGAAGTGGGATCTATTCAGCATGTTTATTATAGATGCCAGAATGGTATAAATAAGAGTTAAATAAGCATATTTCTTGAAATGTACATTGTAAATGCATTATTAATAACAGTATTGCACAGTTTATGCTTATTTTTTTTGTTCAAGTTTGCTGATAACAATACTAAGATGGTTGTTAATACAGGGAGAATTTTCATTCAATAAAATAAAAAATGACATGTCATTAAAGCTGAAGTAGGCGAGATTGGAGCAAATATGATTTTAAAAAAAGTTATTTTTATTAAAACAGTCGCTATACGGTGACAGTAGTTCATGAAACAGGTAACCTGGAAAAAATCATGTGCCTCTGGTGTCCTCCGGTGCTCCTAACGGCATCTGCAAGATTTCACAGACCGGAGGAAACCAGGCGGTAAGAGCTGATCTGAGGTCCGCTCTCCAGCAACCATCTATGAGAGCCGGCTGTCAATCACTCACGAACTCCGACCAAACGGTCAAATTGGGCAACGCTGATCAAATATGAATTAATATTATGTTACGTTAATGCCTATTTCTCGGCTCAAATGGTTTCAGAATCATCTTGTAGTGTACTGTTTAGCTGTAAATTGATAAAGTTTGTGACGCCGCCGCCGCCATCGTGAAATCTGGTGAAGAAACGCCAAGTACCGGTCACATGACCGGAGCACAGCCAATAGGAACGCTCTCTCAATGAAATGACCTGTGATTGGTCAAAGTCTCCCGTCACGGCTAGATTTTTTTAAAGCCTGAAAACAGAGCCATGAGGAGGTGCAGAAGTCTAGTTTTCTCTCAGAACACTTGAATTACAATATGCTGAAAGGTTATTATGGATTTTTTTGCCCAATGATGCCAAAAATATACTGCCTACTGCCACTTTAAATGTCCAAAATGCATCAAACGTTTTTAGATGACTTGCAATAATGAGATACTTATTTGTGCTGGCTTATTTTTGTATAAAGTGAATGAAAATGAATTATTCTGACATAAATGCATGTGCTTCCCCAAACTTGCCTCCCATAAAAAATGTTTACATACAACTTATTTGTTTTACCAAATGCATTTTGTGGAAAACATAATTTCAGCATAGATTTTTTTGTTTGTTTGAATGAAGGATTTTTTTTTTTTTTTGTCACTTTTGACTTTGTTGTGTATGTTAATTCATTCAGTTGAGCAAATTGCCTGTCTGAGATCAGGCAGCCCTTTAATGTTTGGCATCCTGGACCAACTGTGTAACAAGACCTGCACTACTCCCCCCCGACCGACCAATCAGCATCCACCTTTTTGACCTCGAATAACCTCCCTTTTTGAGCCTGCTAGTCGTCCAATCAGATGTTACGCTTTTGTCAGTGACTTCCTTGAATGAAACCCGTCATTAAAACTACAAGACTCAAGGTTTTAAATTGATTTTGTGGGCTTTTTCTCTCCTAGTATCCTTGTGTCTTCTTACAGAACAGTCCCAAGTGATGTTTACATGTTAACCCAGAACAAATAGGACAAATATACAATATATAATATAATATAAACTAGCTAGATTAGGTGTTAAAAAGGTTATATACCGAAGGAAATTTTTTGTTTGGGAGGTTTCAGGCGTCAACAGCCAACAGCGTGTCGTATTTCAAAGCGGAACTGAAGTTTGACTTTGAGCTGAGTGTCCTGTTTCCACACGAACAATTAATCCCGTTCTATACTCGTTACGTAGCGGAGATGGCAGCCCTCCGAACGGTGAGTTCAATGACCGATGATCTGTGTTGCTGTTTATTATCTGTTTACATTGACTGTCTGGGTAAATGATTTACTGTAGTTAGAGATAAGACCTCCAATAATGACCCAGAGAGATAAGAAGTCATTCACACAGTCTGCTTTACTGGTGTGTGTCTTGTCCCGCCAGACACAAACAATACAGCGAGGAAAGGTCATTACACCAGACTCCATGCTAAAAATGTGGAAATTAAGATTTTCTTGTGTCTCAGCAAAAACTTAAAACACAACTCGATGCTTTCTTCAATCTTCATGGTGCGATAATGAATTCGGCACACATCAAATTTGCAATTTAGACCTTAATTTATGAGAGAAGACGTTATATATTTTACCACCTTCCACTGTTTTTGGTGGACCGTGGCAAAACAATGCAAGCATGGAAAGGTCATTACACCAGACTCCATGCTAAAAATGTGGAAATTAAGATTTTCTTGCGCATCAACAAAAATGTATAACACAACTGGATGCTTTTTGTAAATCTTAATGGTGCGATAATGAATTCGGCACACATCAAATTTGCAATTTAAACCTTCATTTTATGAGAGAAGAGGTTACATATTTTACCACCTTCCACTGTTTTGGTGGATAACTGGCAGATTATTATTATGCCGAATTGAAGAATATATCCTTCTGATGCAAGAGTAGTAATGCTGCTGTTTCTATTTAGTTTGTAAGCGACGCTATGAGCAAGCTTTCATTAAATTGTTAGAATTTTAAACTGAGTTTGGTTTAAGAAGGCAGCTTTAATCTCTCCAGGTGCCTAACTACAGAATAAAAGTGTATAAGTATAACATTATCTCATTATGCTTTTACTGTGTATATCGCATTTTTAATTAAATTACTTGCATTGCTAGTGTTTTTGTAGTTTGATGATGCACAGATGCTAACTAGCATTTGCTAATTCTCTTTTATTTTAATTCCAGTCAACAATAACAACAATAGCAAAAACAAATGTTATGCATCAGATTTATGTGCATGTCACAAATTTAGTAGGCTATATAATTACAGAAATTTGTCGTTGCAATAAAGATAGAACTTGCATCATCCATGCAACAAAGTGCAAACACACATGGGTTCCTGCAGCAGGCTGGCTGTGCAACTTTTTGTAGGAATCACTAAAGCATCAGACCACTGCCTGCTTGACTATATGGGCATATATAGCAGGCCATGTAACTGTGAAATACAGCCATTGCAGATTATAAGATTAATTGTGGGATTACCAAAAGCACAACCTGTTTTAGAAGCAGTTAACTGCCTGAACATATCAGCCACAATAACAGAAAAAGAGCCAGTAAAAAAGACAGTTAAACAAGATCTGGCATGAACCTGCTCTACTTGCTTTCGATTTTGATCGTAGATTATCGTTGGTGGTTTCTTTGGTGTTTTGGTTATTAGAACAGATATTGTTTTCCATTGCACATTTTGTCACCCACACAGGATCCGTGCAAACTACTCTCTCACCTTGCATTCCTCATTTTGCAGAGTATAGCCTGTAGCCTATGTGCCCGATTCTAAATACAGCACAGCACTTTGAATCAGCTGTTACGAACTGTATACTGTGAACTGCAGGCAAAATGATTGGTGCTGAGTCACACACACCCACAATGTCAGACATGGTGACCCTGTGTATTTCCAAGGCTGGATGAATTGTTGTCACATGGAAAGACGATAGACGAAACCTTTAAACTAGGGATGCACCGATCCCGATACCTGGGCTTTGGGTATCGGCCGATACCGAGTACCGATCCGATATCAGTGTTTAATCAATAAGCTGTATGCCTCACTGTGTGGAAGTGACTGGGATCATTCTTTGTGAGTAAGGCAACATCAGGCTTGACTTAAACATTGCTTTCCTAACTATTTATTATTAAAATAGTAAATCGTACACCAGCAACTTGGTACCGGCACTTCTCACAAGCTGCCGGTACTCTTTTCGGCCCTCTCGAAATCAGGTTCCTTGGGAGATTCATAACGGGGATGAGAACAATGCTGCTGTAATTTATCAATAATCAATACAATATTCACGTCCTTTTTGTAAAATAATTAGTGTAGATATGTGTAAATAAGAAAGTAATCATCTAACAAGTAATAATAACGGACCAAAATGATGTCAAATTGCATAGTTTTAAGTCAAAAACCTTGAAATTTTCTTGGAGGTAGATTCCCAAACCCAGTATCTCCTAGTACCTTTTATTCGCTGTTGAAATTCAGCATGTGTCTCTTTATCCTGCTGCATAATATGTAGGAGCTTCCTGACTGGGACGCTGCTCCTAAAACCTGAATGATACCCGACTATAGGCTGCAAATAACACAGGAGAACACTTTAACTATTAAACACACCACCTTTACCCTAAAATGTTCCAGTTGGAATATTATTTGAGTTTAGTACTGTATAACATGCTTAAAGAAATAATTAATAAATAGAATAAGTTGCAAGAGATTGTTGATACCGGCCAATACACACGCCATCATGTGAATAAGAGAGTACTGGCACTTCAAGCACTGTATATATAACCTTGAATTGAATTGAATTGAATAGATTGGCCCCATTGTCTCAGATACCCGATCCAACTATTTGAGTCAGTATGGCCCGATATCAGTATCAGTTCATCCCTACTTTAAACTTATGATTACTAGTATTACATACTGTATATAGCTAACAAATAGTTTTGTCGTGCTTTATTTCCAGGCACTCAATGGACGACTTGTTAAGGCCCTCCCCTTGTCCTTTGGCTCACTGCGGCTCGTCAGCACCTTTAAGGTAATGAGGAAAAAGTTAACATTTGTCTTTCCCACCAGGTGAGGCCTGTGTCATCTACCATCCAGCTTGATGTACAGTCTGGCTCGACTTGTACATGTCAGAGCACTCTCTGCCTAGAAGTTAAAGTTTCTTTTCCCTTTCTGTCTTTTCCTCACTGTCTGCCTGCCTGTTGTAATCATTTAATTCAGTTTAATTTAACTTAATTAATTGTGTCTAATTGACCAGATACGTCAGCCGCGCAACTGACTCTGTATAACGCTCAACTAATTGTCCTTTTAAAGCATGCTCTGTCAGTAACGCCAATTTAAAAACAATCTCTGTATTCGTCGCCCGCTCTGCTCTCGTCCCGTCTACTTCTTTTTCTGCGCCCGTCTCCGGCTCGCTTGTCCGTCTCCACATCAGGCTGCAGATCTCGTCATCGAACGCAACGCAGCATGCAAGCCGAAGCCAGACCCCTCCACCTTGGTGTTCGGCAAACAGTTCTCCGACCACATGTTGACCATCAACTGGTCGGAGAAGGGTGGCTGGGAGGCTCCTCAGATCAAACCTTTCCAGAACCTGTCGCTGCACCCTGCCAGCTCTGCCCTGCACTACTCCATAGAGGTGAGTCTGTGATATTTGTTGTGATGTTTTCATTTTATACAAAGCTGCTAATGGCTGATATTTCATGTGGATCTATTATTACTGTCTTTACTATCTCTTTATAATTATATACTTATCAAGGTGTTAAGTCTCTGAAGCAGCAGTTAGACCGCCAAGAGAGGATTAAAAATCACCAACAAATGAAATTCTTCTGGGTTATCATCTTTTTCTAACCTTGCAGCTGAACGTTGGCTTTGTAACTAACTAGGGATGCAACGAAAATACTTTTTCAGTCCCCATACCGATACCTGGACTTTGGGTATCGGTCGATGACGAGTACCGATCCGATTTAACAGTCTGATGAACAGAAACCAGAGTTAACCTGTTGTGTGTTTCTGTCTGTCTCCCCTCCAGCTGTTTGAAGGCATGAAGGCGTTTCGTGGAGTCGACAACCACATCCGCATGTTCAGACCCATGCTGAACATGGAGAGGATGCATCGGAGCTCAGACAGAAGCAGCCTTCCTGTGAGTTTGTACCCTGAACTCTGTCCTCAGAAAAACCCTCCGTGAGGATTCTTGCTAGTGTTCGTCACTTCAATCGAAACCTTGAAAAAACACACCTCGATAACCAGTTACTCAAACTGGAAATCCCAGATCTTATTGCATTGCCTATTGAAGCAACACGTTCCCACCAACGCAGGTTTGTTTTCCTGTCTGAACAACCGCTTAAAGTGGGAAAACCAAGCTAAAAGAACTATGTTGACACCAACACAATCACTGGTGGCAAGAACCTCTTACTTTGCTCCTGGCTCTGCTGTAGAGTTCTCAAGCTAAATGCACCGGCCGATCATATGCATGCAGGTGCACATAACAAGGCCTTCTATCATAGTGTTAATTTACTGCTGCTATGATGAACTTCTCAAAATTGTACAGTCCTGTGTGATGTGTAAAACTGGACTTCATCCCCTGTACCCCACAGCAACACGCCCTGTTGGTCTGATTGTGCCTTAAATTCTTCAGATTCTTTACAGATCACGCCCTGAACCTATTGAGCGTCTACTGTGTTACGCAACTGTTGGGCAGAATGCCCAGTTTAGGCTTTCAACCCAGAACAACACGAGTTAATACTTGGTCAGGAGTTCAGGGCACAATGGAAACACTGTGACATGGTCTGAATCCAGCCTTTGCTGCATGCTACACGGAAGAAAAATATTTAAAAGGCGGTTCAATTATTTGTTCTTTTGAGGTTTTATATCGTTCTGTAACTTCACAGTCATGTTCTTCATGTATTCAAATCCAAACATTCAAAGTTTGGTCAAAGTATGTATGTTTCAGCGTCAAAATGCTATTTTCCCAAGCCCTTCTAAAAACCTTTTCCCACGTGACCTGACGTAGGTTTCTGCTAATGACGCTGCTACATGTACAGGATATACAGGATATATAGTATACATCCTTGTAGTCAGTGTATTAACATTACATACAGTAACTTAGATGGCGGTCGGCGTGCTCCCAGTTTGGAGAAGCAGACAGGAGTACTGGCACGGAAGCTAAGCAATGTACTGCTGTGGACGCCGCGTTCGTTCAGATCCTAAAGTCACACAATAACACAAACAAACTAACCGATTGATGCAGCGACCAGCAGCTCTTGTTTTCTGCGAGGTTGAATTACTGTTTTTGTGAATGGAGTCTGGTGTTGTTTTAGTTAGTTAGTTAGTTCTGATTGTTAGGTGTTGAATTGTTTCAGATCTAAGTCTTTGGTGTGCATGTATATTACAGATATGTATCAGTTTTTAAGGCGCAAGACTCCGACATTTAGTAACACAGATTAAAAGACAATAGAATTGGGGGAAAAAAACATGATATAATTGTATTGATATCATTATTCAGTGAAGAAGGGCGATTAGATGACAGTTGATGACCTTGTCTTGTTTTCTTTGTAGCTGTTTGATAAAGGTGAGCTGCTGGAGTGCATCAGGAAGCTGGTGGAGGTCGACCAGGAGTGGGTTCCCTTCTCCCAGGACGCCAGCCTCTACATCAGACCCACCTTCATAGGAATTGAGGTGAGCTTTAAAGCCGGGTTTCCACCAAAAGCTCTGGGGACTTTTAGTGCCTGGAACTACTTTTCAAAGGCCCCGTAAAATGTCCCCGTAACTTAATTAAGTCCCTGGTCGCTGCAGTCGAAATGCAATGAGTTCCTCAAAAGGTTCTTAGTTCTGAGGGGAAAGTTCCTGCGGTGGAAACGGGGCTTTAGCTGAGAAGCTAAATGTAGTTTAACACCGGTGCAGGTTCCTGGTTCTCAGCTGAAGTGATTAAATGAGCTGGTGTTAAATGTGCTCTATATACTCTCCTTACTGTCGTACTGATCGTCTTCTCCTCTTGCTCCTCACCCGTCCTCCAGCCTTCCCTCGGTGTGTCTCGGGCAGGACAAGCTATGATCTTTGTCATCATCGGCCCAGTGGGACCTTACTTCGCCACGGGCTCCTTCAACCCTGTTTCTCTGCTGGCAGACCCTTCATTTGTCAGGGCTTGGAAAGGAGGCGTTGGGGCCTACAAGATGGGAGGGTGAGTTCAAGATCTCTTGGTATCTTTAAATTGACCCTAAATGATATATTATTGATTCACCTCTTATTTTCAGCCTGAATGTCACCAGTAGTAGGTGCAGTAAGCGTTGGGTTGAGTTCTGATTGTTAGCAGAAACGAAGCCCTGAACTGCTTTATAAGGGGAATCTGTCCCACTCTGTTTGTGGACAAGTTTCATGCACAAAAACAAGTACGAAGATGAATTTCACACCGCAGAGCTTGAAGTCCTGTTGTCAGAAATCAGCAAACGTTTCAAATTTAGCATCGTCAGCAGTAGTGTTAGGAAACCCAAAACAATTAGAATTACATATAATTAAATAAATCTTTTATTGGGTTTTCAGCAGTACAGTACAATTCAATAAGAAAAATAATCATTAGATTAATCTCATCAGTTACACATGCGTAACACAAATGTCTTCGATAAGATCGCTGATATGAGCAGTTGGTACAGATTGTAAACCCCCCTGAGGCAAATTAGTGATATTGGGCTATACAAATAAAATTAACTTGACTGTCCAATGGCGGACTTTGAGGCAGACTTGTTTCCTGTTTGAAACGGCGAGGGCACAGTACAACTATTTGGTGTTGGGGTCAAATCTGTGCCAAGAAAAGAGAGATAGTGGAACAATAGACCTTCTCCAAGAGAAACATTTTGTCTCGTCAAAGCAGGGAAGGAATGGGTTATTTGAGATCATCAGTTACAGCTGTGAAGTATAAATGTCTTGGTTAAGATCACGGATATGAGCAGTTTGACTCGTCAAACAGGCAATGGAACAATGCCTCGCTGTCTAATGTCTAAATGTCTAATGTGTAAATGTCAGCTGACAAAGACCTACTGCGATGTGTTTTATCTTGTGTTACAGATCAAAGTGACGGTTATTTAAGGGCGAGTAATCTCTCCGGTTTTCGCACTACAGATACCGTCAGTGCTCCTGTAATCTCCACTCACTCCACACAGCCTCTAATCATAGGCCTGGTTCCACACTGCTCAGCCACAGCGTGGTTACATAACGCCACTGAACAGCCTGAACCAACCAAATCTGCTCTCACTTCAACTATGAGGCCAGATTAGCAGCAGCAGCAGCCACGGCACAGCAGGCTAGATATTTAAGGGTCGTCGCTCTGTAGGTTATTATGTTATGTTCATTCAATGTGTGTGTTAAAGGCCTACACAACACTGTATGAATTTAAAGTCCTTTTTTTATTCCTAAACATGAGATCCATTAGTTTCCTTTCTCTGATTCTTTTTACAGTTTGGTTCAGCCATGTTTCTAGCTGTTATCAGTTAACAAGAGATTTTTCGATACCAACTTTTTCCTTCCCAATCCCGATACTTAAACTTGCGGTATCAGCCATTACACAGTACCGAGTAACTACTGTTACTGTAGCTCCACAAATAATTATATATATCTAAAAAGAAGAGTAAATATTGGACTAATTAAATTCCTCTCAGATACTCTAGGGCGTTTTTCTCTTTTACGAGTTGTGCAGCTTAAATGTGACACAAAAAAAAAGCTGACAAATTTCCACAGCCAAGTATGACTCATCAATTGAGTCGTAACTGTGAGTTTCATTGTTCATTGTTTATTGAAATTCTTGCAGTCACAAGGATATAATGTTTACGGAAAGGATGTTCTTTAATTTCAGTGAGAAGATGATGAAATGCTGGCTCTCTTTTATTGAGTTTAGTGCAGTCTAGATTGTTCTTTATGTCTATACGCTGGTGACACCCATGGCCGGAGGCATTATGATACAGTATGTACGTCCGTACGTCCCACTCTTGTCAACGCGATGTCTCAGGAACACCTAGAGGGAATTTCTTCAAATTTGGCACAAACATCTAGTTGGACTCAAGGATGAACTGACTCTTTTATGACTTTTCTATGACATACTATTACTTTTTTTTATGACTCACTATACTATTACTTTTTAATGACATACTATACTTTGACGTTTTTATGATTTTATTATTACATTTTATATTGACTTTTTATGACGTACTATACTATGACTTTTTATAAGTTTTTATGACTTGTGACTTTTTTTGACACTTGACTTGTGACTTCTATGACTTTTCTATGACATTTTTATGATATACTATACTAGGACTTTTTATGATTTTTTTATGACATACTATACAATTTTCTTTTTTTATGACTTTCATGATTTATTATGACTTTTTATGAATTTTGTTGACTTTTTATGACATAATAAACTACGACCTTTTTCAGATTTTTTTATGACATACTATACTATGACGTTTTAATGATTTTTTAAAGACTTTTTATGACATACTATACTATGACTTTTTATTACTTGTTTATGACATATTATACTATGACTTTTTTATGGCCACTTGGATCTCACAAAACATGTTTTTGGCCATAACTCAAGAATACATTTTTTTTTTTAAATATTTTTTCATTTTCATTTTCTACAAATGTCTAATAGGATAAAATGATGATATATTGGACAGACATTTTCAGACAATTTGACGCTTTTGCGGACGCATACAACCACAAGATGGTAATTTTAGTTTTTACCTCTTGAGATAATAATAATCAACTGCATCAATGTCCCCTGTTGATCACTATGGTGACATTTATCACCAGGATGCTTCCTTCTCAGCTCTAACACCCGTCTCTGGGTGTTGGTTTGGTGTCGTAAAGCAATAAAAAAAACACCTCCGGCTCCATCCATTTACTTAAAACACTAAAATGTCTCAGCTTAGATTTACATAGCTAAATTCTCCTGGAATACTTTGGAATTTCCCTCTGTAAGACAATGTCACTTTGAACCAACCAAAGTGCTAGCCTTAGAGTTTCTGTAAGTACATACAGTATGCAGGGAAAATAGTATATCGGAAAACATGTCTAATAATCAAAGCAAACGCCAAAATGATTTATTTATTTTATTTATCCTTTGTGCCTCTCTCCCTGCTGCTCTCTTGACACTCTTGTCTCTGCCTGTCTTTGGTTTATTTGAACTCCCTCCAGTAACTACGGTCCTACGATAGCGGTGCAGAACGAAGCGGTGAAGCGAGGCTGTCAACAGGTCCTGTGGCTGTATGGAGAAGAGGAGGAGATCACTGAGGTCGGCACCATGAACCTCTTCATCTACTGGACCAATGAGAAAGGAGGTTAGGCTCTTTTCTGTCTTGAAACGTTGTCCCTGTGGCATTCTGTTCACATTTTTGGTTGCCTACTATACTTTGTGGAAAGATTTAAACACTGTGTCCTTTTAATAAAGATAAAACTGTTTGTGTGTCTGCAGAGAAAGAGTTGTTTACCCCTCCTCTGGATGGCATCATTCTCCCAGGAGTCACCAGACAGTCTCTGCTGGACCTGGCCAGAACCTGGGTAAAACATATCACAAAGACCTCAACAGTGTTCACATTTCCCCGAAATTTAATACACAAAAAATACACAAAATGATGTTAATTTGATCCTCTGATCTTTGGTTATAACTTGTGGATTATTTGATATTTTTACATTAAAGAATAAAAATCTCTTTGGTCAAACTGCTCACAACTCTCTGGCACATTCCAGTGCTGCAAACAGATTTTTTTTATTTTAAAGGTCACAAGCCAAAGAGGTTTGAAACCTCTGCAGTAGATCATTTAACTTGATGTTCATTGCTTCCTGTGTGTGTCTGTCAGGGTGAGTTTAAGGTTACCGAGCGCACGATGAGAATGAAGGAGTTGCTGGGGGCTCTGGATGATGGGAAGATCCTGGAGGTGTTTGGAGCGGGGACGGCCTGCGTCGTGTGTCCTGTCGGCAGTCTCCTCTACCAAGGAAAGGTAGGATTTCACCTTCTGTTGCGTCCTTCTCGTGTCTTCTTTGCAGATTTAATGATACTGTTCTGTATCATCTGTTACAAATATACCATCCTATTCTTATGATTTGCTCATTCTAACCTGTAACCTGGTGACTGTTAATCTGCATATACATGCAGCAGGTTAGTAATCAACCTCATTTTACATAACGTTTTAAGAATTCAGTTTACTGGAGAAAGCCAACTGTATCTGATTACATATATGTAAACGCACTGATTGTTAATCATTCTGGGGAACAGTATGGGCTAAAGGACTAAAATGTCTCTCTCTCTCTCTCTCAGACTTACCAGATTCCGACTATGCAGAACCTGGATCTGGCAAAGAGGTTCCACAAAGAGCTTACTGATATTCAGGTAAGTGCACTGCGTAATACAGTATGTAATGACTTCTTAGAGCTGCTGCAGGCAAACTTGCAGGTTGACGCCTCCAAGTGGCAGCAAAAGGGAACTGTTGGAAAGATTTCCAGAAATATTTGTCTTCAGTTTTTCAACCTGGTTGAGATTAACACCTTCTGACTGAATCAGGGCTGCACTACCGATTATTTGCAATTAATCTGACGGTATTTTTTATGCCTCCGCACCGGTGACAACCATTGCCGGAGGCATTATGTTTTTTGGTTGTCCATCCGTCCGGACCATTCTTGTGAATGCGATATCTCAGAAACGCCAGGAAATTTCTTCAAATCTGCCACAAACATCCACTTGGACTCAAGGATGAACTGATCAGAGGTCACTGTGACCTCGCGTCCGTCCCATTCTCGTGATATTTCGGGAACGCCTTGAGCCAGTTTCTTCAAATTTGGAACCAACGTCCTCTTGGAGTCAAGAGGACGGAGTCACCAGACGGAGGAAATTGTTGGTCGAAAGTCACTGTGACCTCACAAAACACGTCTTTGTCGGGCTGCATTTCCCCGAGTGTTGATTCTGTTTCAACTTTTCGCCGCAGGCCAATGCGTTTACTTTCTTTTTTTTTGCGCGCCTCCGATGGCTGCAGCCTAAACGCACTACCCACATTTAAATAAATGGGAGGACCAGCGTTTTCCACACAATGCCTGATTTGGTATGAATGCAGCCTAACTCCTAATTTAACTTGATATGGCAGGTGAATCAGTATTTTAAAACTCAAAGTGCAGCTTTAAATGTTACATTCACAAAAGCAACAAATACATTTTTTTTTTCTGTTAATTAATTTCCTTTTCGTTCTTGTTCCCTTGCTTCACCCAGTACGGACGCAAACCAAGTGAATGGGCACCATTGGTCGTTTAAACGGCCGTATTGCACATGCCAGTTGTATCAACAGTTAGTCCCATGATTCCAGTGTGGACGACCAGCAGCCCCCCACCACCACCACCACTCTCAACCCACTAATGCACTCCTGCTTACTTGCCAATCGCGGAGACGAATGCCTCTTTCTGATGGTCTTCTCAGGCAACTTTTACATGTTTCTCTTCTGCGTGGACTCTCATAGGACTATGGTTGGTAGGTTGAAAGTAAGAGCTCGCTTTGGAAAACAATATTAACAACAGTATGCAATATTTTTTGACTTGACACGACCCTTAACTTAGGGGTATGAACGACAAAGCAGGAGAAACAGCTGTCATTGGAAGGTAAAACAAGCATATGCAGCCAGATGATAAAACATAGAGATGAGATGTGGCTGATGGTGATATACTGTATGTTGGACCAGCATGAACACATTCAAATCTCTAATCTAATTGGGTCAATTTGCATAAAGAATACACTTCATTCAAGTGTTTGTCCTCATATTCACTTGGACTAATTCCTTGTGAGGACAGTGCTCAAAGTTAATAGCACAAACATTGATTTTCATCAACATTGCATTCTGGCATTAATCAAAAATGTTTCATTCGTAAGAGCTGAAATATTTAATGCAGCTACATATTCGGTATGTAGGAAAGTTAACCCCTGGCAGCATGCAATCTGTACATGCTGTTTCTCATCAACAAATGTATTAAACATTTATTTCACTACAGGAAAAACGTATATTAATAACCTGTTCTACTTGCAACAACCCGTGATGTATTCTCCGAAACCTTATAACTGTTGCGCGTGAGTAGTACCTGTAAACGTATCATAGGATAATGTTACTGATAATTGTTACTATCGTGTACATAATGATCTAAGAGAGTATTGCTGTTAGTTTTAATGGGGCCACGTCACTTTGACACCAGAGTTTGCACTGACCTTGTTTAATGTCAGGTTTTTATCTGAGCGGGAGTCAAATTTGTAAGGAGGAAACGGGAGTGGTTTTTATGTGTGTTGGTTTTGTTTGTGAATAAGACGTCTGCACAAAAACTAAAGATTGATTAAGAAGGTCTGAGGTCTGATGATCAGACAACATGCTGTAGAAGAGAAGGACTGTTACACGCTGGCTCTGGTTTGTGTGTAGTCATTATAAAAACCATGTAAGAGATAATGTTGTTATTTTAGAGGTTTTTAAATTATATTTTTCCTCGTCCTTGATATGAAATTAGGTCAACTGTCTTCCAAAGTACTTGACTGTGTCTCCATTGTTTTACTTTATTCTGGGCTTCATACCCTTCCTTCTCCGATTTCTTTTTCTCACTTTGAATGTATTTTTATTTTTACACACCTACTGTTCACCTGTCCCTCTCTTCTGTCTAAGTGCCTGACCTCAGTTTGTCAGCCTGTTCTGTGGATCTTCAGCTGTTGTTTTATGTTTTTTCCAGTTTGTGCACTAGGGGATGTAGCTGGATTCTTTGTCAGTTTAGTTGTTTTAAATGTGCTGTTACTTTTACTCGGCTGTAATGTTTTTACAATAAACCTGATCTGAGTTTAGCCTGTATTGGTACTTAAGTTGTTTTTCTTTTAATGCATTTTAATTTAAAGCAGTGGAAATTTCAGTATATTTAAAAGGATCATTTGCAAACTAAAATGAGCGCCTAGCGGTTGTATGCCTCTGCGTGCTAATTCATTATTAGCATGTCAATTATTGAGTTATGGCCAAAAATGTGTTTCGTGAGGTCACAGTGACCTTTGACCACCAAAATCTAATCAGTTCATCCTTGAGTCCAAGTGGACATTTGCCAGATGTAATGGCTGTAGCCAGCCAGCCTGCATTAAAAGTCATATTTTAGTATGCCACAAAAATGTCACAAAAAAAGTCATGGTATAGTATGTCAAAAAAAGTAATTGTATACAAGTCATAGTATACTTAGTATAGTATGTCAAAGTCATTAAAAAGTCATAGCATATTATGTTGAAAAAGCAAAAAAAAGAGTCATAGTGTAGTATGTCGAAAAAAGGCATACTATGTTGATCTAAAAAAAAGATTTGAAAATGTCAAAAACAAAAAGTCTGAAAAGAAGGATCTGAAAAATGTCTGAAAAAAAAGTCTAAAAAAAATGTCCAAAAAAAAAAGACCTGAAAAATGTCGGACAAAAAAAGTCTGAAAAAAAAGATCTCAAAAATGTCTGAAAAAAAAGTCTGAAAAAATGTCTGAAAAAGTGATCTGAAAAATGTCTAAAAAAAAAAGATCTGAAAAAAGTCTGAAAAAAAGATCTGAAAAAAAGTCCCCAAAAAAATTCTGAAAAAGTCCAAAACAAAAAGTCTGAAAAAAAGATCTGGAAAAAGAAGTCTGAAAAATGTCCCAAAAAAAAGTCTGAAAAAATGTCCCAAAAAAAAGATCTGAAATATGTCGGACAATAAAAATCTGAAAAAAAAAATCTGAAAAATGTCGGACAAAAAGTCTGAAAAAAAAAGATCTGAAAAATGTTCGAAAAAGAAGTCAGAAAATATGTCTGAAAAAATAGTCTGGAAAAATGTCCGAAAAAAAGTTTGTAAAATGTCCGAATAGCAGTCTGTAAAATGTCTGAAAAATGTCGAAAAAAGAGTAAAAAAAAGTCATAGTATATTTGTAGAAAAAAAAAGTCATAGTATAGTATGTTGAAAAAAAAGTCATAGTATGGTTTGTCGGAAAAGTCATATAGTATGTCAAAAGATAGTATAGTATGTTGAAAAAAAGTCATAGTATCGTATGTTGGAAAAAAAGTCATAGTAAGGTCATAGTATAGTATGTCGAAAAACCCTTTGGACAGAACTAGCTGCTAGCTGGTTCATTTCATCCAAGTTATCATAGACAGTAAATAAAATATTTCCTTTAAGAATTTTATATTTTTTCACCAATTTAAAGAAAATAAAAACATGTTAGTCCGTGTCATTTCTTAATTTCACTCCAGTTTAATTGCACTGAGCCAAAATGAAAAAAATAATGTGTTACAGCAGGCTATTTACATTTTTACGTAATAAAACTGCTAAAAGTACACATTCCTTGTTGATTAATGAGGTTATTGCATCATTGTAATTACACTGTATTTGACAATGCACCCTTTACACAGCAGCCATTTTTACATGTGATAGCAGACTAAACACAACAAGTGTAATTGACAAAATTAATAATGGCCCTGTTCAGTTTAGTTTTATCTTATTTTTACAAATAAGATTTATTGTTTGGCTATTATTGTGTTGCTTTTTAAATAACAAAGATACAAATGAATACTTGGTTGTTGTTAAATGCAGAACATAGAAGGGCAGTGAGGTGCAGCTTTTTTTTCAGCTGAGATGCTTTGGTTGCTATGATACGGAATATTCGCAGAGGTAAAAATGTTGGCACAAGGAAGAATACTTGCTCTGGATGAAGGGAAGGCTGAAACATGTCTAGGGAGATAGGGACGGTGGCGGTTGCTTGCCATCCCCTGCTATTGGTTATCAATAGTGTGGTATTGCAATATTGCAGTTATTGCGACAGCCAATTACACCTGTGTTTACCCTCCAATGACATGTCAAAACGGCTGCTGAGAAAAGGGCTTATTGTGACAGGAGTCAGATATTTTGTTCTAGAAAACAATGTCCACCAATTTTATACAAAGTTTAAAACATCCCAAGATTATAAAGCTTATAACTTTGTACTAAATTATACTAACTTCAATCACAAAAGGTGTGAAAACAGAATATTAGACTGAAACAGATGCAGGGTGGATCCTGTCTTTACATCGGACTATCTCGCCCTGAACCTGAAAGGTGATAAATCAAAACCCTACTCCTCCTCTCTGTCTGTGGAGACGCCCTCAAACAGGGCAGAGGTGTGCTGACCCAGCGGATTGTACAGGAAGGCTTCGATCTCTCCTCCGCCATTGTTGCTTTTCTGGAAGTGGATTTCCAGCAGATCCTGCAGGGTCTCCCGCTCCATGACGGCAGGGATTCCCGTCAGCAGCACCGTCCGAGGACACGTCGTCATCTTGGTCTGGAAGGGAAAAAATATTATTACAATTCCAACATGAATGAGAGTGACAGTAGAAGGTGATCTGAGAGTGGAAATCTTCTTTTCTCCTATTAAATGCTCACCTTTAATTTTGTAATCTTTCCGTTGAGAAAAGGAGTGACTCTCACTCTGTGCATCTTCTGTTGTAGTCTCACTTCATGGTGCTCTTTATCCGTCAAACCTCTGGCGACTGATGGTAGAAAAAGTTTCATCAGCTGGGATTCAGAACAAAACAGAGCCAAGACAACACATCCTGCTGTTTGTGCAGTGAAAAAGTAGTAGTAGTTCTCTTTCAGGTGCCTACAACTTGTGTATTAATGTATTAATAGTAGGGCTGTTAAAGTTAATGCAATAATAACATGTGAACGCAAATTTGTTTTAAGGCCACTCATTATTTTAACGCATTAACACAATCAATCTTTCGGAGGTTGTAGTGGGCTCAGTTTTAAAGCTAGAGTGAAGATACTGACATCCTACTAAACCCAAGGAATCCATTGGTACCAACCATGTCATACTAACTTGTTGTAAAGAAGGCTACATTTTGGTGAAGAAAAAGTGGCATGGCCATTTTCAAAGGGTCCCTTGACCTCTAACCTCAACATATGTGAATGAAAATGGGTTTTATGAGTACCCACGAGTCTCCCCTTTACAGACATGCCCACTTTATGATAATCATATAGAGTTTGGGGCAAGTCATAGTCAAGTCAGCACACTGACACACTGACAGCTGTTGTTTCCTGTTGGGCTGCAATTTGTCAAGTTATGATTTGAGCATGTTTTTTATGCTAAATGCAGTACCTGTGAGGGTTTCTGGACAATATTTATCATTGTTTTGTGTTGTTAATTGATTTCCAATAATAAATATATACATACGTTTCCATAAAGCAGCATATTTGCCCACTCCCATGTTGATAAGAGTAGTCAATACTTAACAAATCTTCCTTTAAGGTACATTTTGAACAGATAGAAAATGTGTGATTAATTTGCGATAATCACAATTAACTATGGACAATCATGCGATTAATCGTGATTAAATATTTTAATCGATTGACAGCCCTTTTATACTATTTATAATATTTCAAAATACATGTGGAATATTTTTTTTGTCTTCAATCAGCTCCAATGTTCTGAATAATTACCTCCAAAATGAACTCATTCCCAATGAATTTTCCATCGTAATCTCAGTATTAAATATTAAGAACAAAAGCTTGCTCACTGTTTTTATCCACAAAGGTGATGACCACAGTCTCAGAGTCAGGCAGCATTTCACAGCTGTCCACCTCTCCGCCTCCGTGTTTACGCTTGGAGAAATGGATCTCCAGCTCCAGCAGCTTCTCGCTCTCCATCTTGGGCAGGTTGGAGATTAATATGTGCTGAGGACTCACTTCAGAGTCTATCTGCAGGACAAACAGATGGAAACGGATCACTCAGGAAATGAATACTGATATTGATCACACTCTAGGAGGAGTAAAACAAGGGTATTTGTTGTACCTCCACCAGATTGGGCAGCATCAGCTGAATTGGCTGGGCCTCCACAGTGATGCTGCAATCTGCTCCCAGATCCACCTGATGCTTCTTCATGTCCAGGATCTTATTGGCAACTAATAACAGAAGTATAATAGGAATTATATCAGCACAACCAATCTCTGTGAGACTCCCAGAAGCCCCACAGTCACAGGCCGCGTCCGAAACCGTATACTACGCACTACATACTCAATATGTGTACGATTGTTCAACATACTTTTCTGTGAAAAAAACAGTAGTATGTATCTTTTTGGACACACAGAACGATGAATTTACATCGTCACTTCCTGAGAGCTTCCTTGCAGGTTGGAGACGTGTAACCATGGTAACCCGTGCCAACCTCTTGTGACCAAAACAACGATTTTTGAGAATCACAGCGGGGTGCCAGCTAAGTATTTAGTGCCACAACATCCCCTGATGCATAATATTGCACTATTTATCACTACATACAGTATGTGCCCGGTTTTGGATTGGTGCTCTGTATCTGCAAGTACCTCCAGATTTGGTATCAGACGGTTGAAAGAAGATAAATTAACTAGTACATGTTGTAGTTTTAATTTTGATTAAGAAGGAGCAGTGGCTTGGTTTAAAAAAAGAAAAAAACAATGATGAAAAGTACTTTTTTTTGGCAGAATCCCACAGATCTCGTATTGGGAAGTTTTACAAACATAGAAAAACACACGAATCTTCCTCTAACCAATGCAGATGAATAAAAACAGCTTAGTGACAACTCACCAACTTTGTCCTCAAATGTAACCAGTACCGCCCCGCCCTCCATCGGGAACACTACACTTGGCTTCATTTCAAATGTGTCGGCTCCGTTTCCTGTTGAGCCGGTGAAGACGACCCTCTTCTCTGGTACAGCAGTGAACACCTGAAATCAAAAGGGACAGGTTTACTGCACGTGTGACAGATGGACTGCAGGGCGGCGGGGGTCTTGATAAACGTACATCAGTCTGCTGTTTCAGATGGTTGTTTTTGACCTCTTCCTCCTTCAGAGCTTCCGCCACTCTCTGTATCTCCTTCGTCAGTTCCCTCTCATCCTGCTGCATCAAGTTCATCTTAGCCTGCAACACAGAAACACTTCAGAGGCCTGTACTACGAAGCCAGTTCAACATACCCAGGGTATCTTCTCGTTATCTGGCTTAACTAACCCTAACAAATGAGATCTTCTCAAGTCAGTGTATGGATATGATGTAGTCATGCTGATTATTTATGCATTATATATTTGATAAATACTGGTGTCTATGAGAAAGTTCTAACCTGAATTAATTTATTGTTGTTGTTGTTCTTGTCGCTTGAGTGAAGTTTTCGTATCCTGCAATGATCTAAATGCTGTTTTGAAATATTAATACACTGGATTCAACTCTTGTATGGTAAACCTGTAATATACATGTTGTTTTAGCTTATAGTTTTCTTTGAAATTGTTTGTGATATGTTTGCATATTTGAATATGTCTGTATGGTAAATATAATAATAAAATTACAGATTTTTACCTGTTACACGTCAATTTTTGTAACAGATTAAACAAACCAAATATAAGGTGTTAATAGTGAGCTTTAGAGGTGCTAGTAGCCGGATTCTGTCACTTTTGGACAGTCTGTTTTCCAGGCTTTATGCTAAGCTAAACTAACCGGCTGTCGGCAATTCCTTTAAAATATATTTATTTTTTAGCTGATCTTTTATGGGTATATGTTTACACATTTGTGGTATAATGTGTATTTAAATATTTTTTATTTACATGATTTTTTTTTTTATTATGCTGTGTTAAATTATTGTCATGTCTGTGCTGCACCAAGGCACGTTCCTAACAACACCTTTGTTGTAATGGAAATAAATAAACTCAACTGACCGGAATATATTTGTGGGTTTTTGGTAAACATATGATCCCATTTAGAGAATTTAAAAGTAAAACACAAAGTGCTTTTGTATTTTTCTCTGTTGGTTGAAACTTTCAGGTGTGATATCCTAATCAGTGTCACATGTTTTACCTTTAACAGCTGATGGGGAAACACCTGGGACGGGTTTTAAAGGTTAGACCCGCAGAGTTCGATGCCCAATAAAGATCGCAATACTGGTGCAAAAATATCAGCTATCATCTGCTATATTCTGTAA
Source organism: Sebastes umbrosus (assembly GCF_015220745.1). NCBI lineage: Eukaryota > Metazoa > Chordata > Actinopteri > Perciformes > Sebastidae > Sebastes > Sebastes umbrosus. The sequence goes on along the minus strand of NC_051282.1, from coordinate 17,000,239 downwards.
TATGTTAGTACAAATTGTCAAATCCCACAGATTAATTCCCTGAACTGATTCAGATCACCTAAAATATCATATTCAGACATGTTTGAAGACATAAGTATAAACTCTGTTCTCAGTGTTTGTGCAACTGGAGGCTTCAAGTTTCCACATCACACTTGTCTAAGCTGCATATTGAACCATAATTGGCTTCCAAACTAGTTGTGATGACAAAAATCATCTCTGCGTTCACATGTTAAACAGAGATTTAAGGTGAGCACAGAGAAACTTTCCCCCTCCAGCAGACGAATGTGAAAACAAATTCTGCTCGCACATCATTCTGAACAGTGAAACTCATCAAACATCAAAGCATGGGTACCTTTTCATTTTCAATCTGCTCTTTGTATGAGCGCTGGTCCTCTATCAGATCCTGGGTCAGTTTGATGGTGCGCTGCTTGAACTTCTGAGTCATTTCCCGTCGGTCATCTCTGCTGGAAGCCAGCTCCTTCTGCTCCTCGATCAGCTGGTCGTACTTTTTCTGTGGACACACAAGCTGCGTTCACTAACGTTTTCCTAACTGTATTCAGAGGTTGTTGGAAATCAGAGACAGATCCAGTCTGAATTTAGGGGAATAGATATGTAAATGTATATTAACTTGTGGAACTAAGAATGTGTAGTTCACTTTGCAATTTTTTTTAAATAAGGTGGTAAACATATATTATTGTGTATGTACCGTTTGGAACTTTTGAATTATTGTTTCTATTTTGTTTTTGTGTAGCCTAAACCTAGTAGTTAATGAGTAAGGGTAGTAGGTATAATAAGCACCAGCCAACACCCTTTCGGTCAATATTTGTTTATTGTTTCTTTTTTCCATTTAATTGAATGACTTATTGTTATTCAGTCTTTAATATGTGCATTCCTTTTGGAAAATTGTTAATAAGGAGCGAAATAAATAATTACCACATCATTTTTAACAGTCTCTTTTGCACTATATTCACTTTTTCAATAGTGCTGTATCACATCTGTTACCATGCACTATATTCAGTTTTAACAGTTTTCATCATCTCCTTGTATTTTTATATCTGGTATATTTTTTTGTACTTTGCACTACTAACTTTCTTACTGCCTTTTTACTAACATGTTTTGCACTATGGAACTGTGATGCTGGAAACTTGAATTTCCCTCGGGATCAATAAAGTTACTATCTATCTATCTACAACTTATTTCCGATATTTAATTAAAGTGTCGCGTGTATTTATCTAAGTCTGTACATTCTGTTTTCATTCAGTGCTTCTGTTTCTTATCTTGTGAGCTGCTCTGTGCATAGAAACCTAGCATCTGTTTTACGTTAAAACATCATGAATAAACACACTGCAAAACCCCACTATACTATTCATTATCCTCCAGTGAATGATGAGTTTCAGTGCACCTTGTAGTTGGTGATTAAAGCCTCGATTCCCTCCAAAGTGTCCTCGGATAGCAGCTGGGTCTCTATCACCAGAGAGAAATCCTGAAACACAACGACAAGCGATTGCTGGAATATATAAATAAACACCTTATATATATATATATATATATATATATATATATATATATAAACACCTTATATTATATATATATATATATATATATATATATATATATATATATATATATATAAACACCTTATATTATATATATATATATATATATATATATATAAAAACACCTTATATTATATATATATATATATACATATATATATATATAAACACCTTATATTATATATATATATATAATATAAGGTGTTTATATATATATAAACACCTTATATTATATATATATATATATATAAAAAAACCTTATATTATATATATATATAAATAAACACCTTATATTATATATATATATAAACACCTTATATTATATATATATATATATATATATATAATATAAGGTGTTTATTTATATATATATATATATAAATAAACACCTTATATTATATATATATATATATATAAACACCTTATATTATATATATATATATATATATATATATATATATATATATATATTGATCCTGCTAATGATCCAGCAAGACCCAGGGTGTGTAATGCAGAGAAGCTTTGACACATTTTTATGAGGATAAGTTTGTTATCTTACAAGTGAAAGTTGTAGTATAATAAGTGATGGAAAGTAACTAAGTAATTTTACTCAAGTACTCTGATTTACAATTATTATGTGATAAAAACAAAAATCCAACAGGAATGTTTCAGCTAAGAACAATAGTTAATGTGTGTAAAACAGAAACATTACAGATACATTTAGAGTAAGTTATCTGTAATATTGATCTTTAACAAGGAAGAACAACATGAAAACAACAGGAAGCAAAATGATGTCTCACCTCATCTGACGACATGGTGAAAGTAATCTGGAATAAATCACAAAATATTAGTTTTAGCATGCTGTCAGTCAAAATCAGTGTATTACATGTACTTATTAACGTGTGTCAATAAGGAAAACCACTGTTAAACTATAGTTATATATCATCTTTAGGCCTACTTTCACATAAACAAACCACCGTCGTCTCAACAACTCTCAAAATATCTTTAAACACGTGAGAATAATTTTAATTAAATCACTTCCATCAACACTTGAAAGACTGAAAACGTTCATGTCATCCTTATATCGATGTGTTGAACTAAACATTGCAATGTTTTAGTTGTAATTTATACGCAGTTAAAGTAAGGACTTACCTCCAGTCGACGATCTGTGTTGTGAAGTCACATTTATTCTTTCGGTTTCTTTTTCCCAGGAAGCCCTGAACGTCTCCTGTTCCTCCATCAGGGGCGCTGCAGCGCTGCTGCATTCAGGAGCTGTCGGAAATATTAACACAATAAAACAAGTGCAAAATACCAGAGAGGGGTGTTGGTGGATTTGACTAATTTATAAACTCAGAAAAAAAAGTTTTGAAATTAGTGTTTGGTCGATTATTTCTCTGTTGTTACAATGATAATTGGCAACAACCAGTGATAGTGAAGGTAAACAGAAAAGTGCCAATCAACAGGAGACAAACAGTATAAATAGAAATTAGTTAAGAGTTTGAGGTTTTAGGGTTTTCTTTGCCTTCAAACATTCAGTCTCATTTTAGTTGAACTTTGGTGCACCTCAACTTATTTATACTATAAATGTAAATGTAGATCAGCTCTATTATGTAAGTAAAAAGCTGTGTGAAGTCAGATCTGAGTATTTGAAAACCCCCTTTAGTTACTGCCTGTCAGGCTTTCCACTCTAGCATGACAAATTATGCAGTTTACCAGTGGTGAAATCTAACTAATTTATATACAACTAATAATTATTAGTTTTTTTTTATTGTCATTATTGTAATGTTACATATTCTGCATGCTCACACTGTCCACACAGACTACACTTGAGTCCCTGATCACTGCGCAGAGTTAACTAGTCCCTATTATTTAGACTCACTACATTATAATTATGCTGATTTATAGTTCAACACATATCAGAAAGAAATATACTCTTTACTCCAACATCTTGCAGCTGTAGTTACTGCTAGTGGAAGAAGTACTCATCTTAGAAATACTGTTAGTCCTGCATTCAAAATGTTAATTAAGAAAAAGTACAAATACTGCATCAAATATACTTAAAACGTAAAAGTACTTCATATGCACAATGGCCTACTTCAGAATAATTTTTATTTATTTTATTTTTTATTTGATTCATTTGCAAAAAATCCAGTTAATGAAAAAAAATAAGAAATGTGTCAGGAGAGGTCAAGAAGCCACAGGCTTATACAAAGGACCTCCCACGAACCCCAGGAGAAAAAACAATAACAAAAAAGGAAGACAGATCTAAACTAACATCATTTTAAAAATACAACAAAAAAAACAATATAAAATATATATTTCATTACTGGATTATTATTATTGATGACGTTGGTAAAGGTGGAGCTAATGTTAATTACTTTATATACTGGTGGGTAGCTAAACTGAATCTAAAGTAACTTATGTTGTCAATTACATGTAGTGGAGTAAAAAGTATAATATTGGCTTCCAAAATGTACTGGAGTAGAAGTAACACAAACACAAAATGAAAATACTTAAGTACAGTACAAATACCTCAAAATTGTAAGTTGAGTAAATGCACTTACTGTAGTTACATTCCACCACTGTACAACGCCCAATATATAAGCTTGTTAACAGTTGAGAAAAAAGTACTTAGATCCTTTACCAAAGTAAAAGTAGCACTACCACACTGTAATACTAGTAAATACAAGTTATAGTCCTGCATTCACAAACTTGCATAATTAAAAGTACAGATTTAACAGCAATATTACTGTTGCATGTGTGCTGTACCAAAAGTTGTTTCTGAAATTGAGTCAAAGGGGCGTGCCTGCCTGCATTATAAGAATCTTGGCATATTGGTATGCGAACCAGAATATGCAGGTCAAATGGGGCAATCGAGTCTCCGATCCCTTTGGTGTTGGTAATGGAGTAAGACAAGGGGGGGTACTTTCACCAGCCCTCTTTAATGTGTACATGAATGAGTTATCTGACCAACTAAGAGGCTGTAAAACAGGCTGTATGGTTGGTAACACCCTGGTAAACCATTTTATGTATGCTGACTATCTGGCTATTGTCTCTCCTAGCAGTGCTGGGTTTCAACAGCTGCTGAATATATGCTCCGAGTATGGGGTCAAATATGATGTGCAATACAATGCAAAAAAGAGTGTTGTCATGTTCTGTAGAACAAAAGAAGATGGGGATCTCAACTTTCCGGCTTTTTATCTATCAGGACAACTGCTATGTGTTTGTAATAAAGCAATATCTGGGGCACTTTATTACAGATCAAATGTCTGATGATGACATGTACAGGCAGTGCCGTATATTATATGCTCAAGCTAACATGTTGGCAAGAAAATTCTACATGTGCTCAGACCATGTTAAGATAGGTCTCTTTGAAGCCTATTGCACTCCCCTCTATACTGCCACCCTGTGGGCCAAGTTTAAAAAGGCAAGCATACATAGGCTTCAGGTTGCTTATAATGACTGCATGCGGATATTACTTAAGAAACCCATGTGGTGTGGTGCAAGCGAGCTGTTCTGTAATGCAGGTGTCAACACTTTCCAGGCTCTGTTGAGAAACCTGATGTATAAATTTATGTCAGCTAAATGATTCTCATTTCTTTAATGTGGTATAGCTACATCAATACTGAAAAACTGACTAAATGTCACCATGTAATTTATTTGTGTACACAATTTGATTGACAAGCATCTTATTTAGTGAGAAAATATGGACGCTTTAAAGAGGAAATTATTTGTTCAATTAAAATACAAACACATTTCAAGAAAAAGGTTAAAGTCCCACAGTGATCAGATTAGAGACAACCCGTCTACCAGTTTGACTTTCATGTCAATATATTAAACAACACGTATTTTAGGCTGTGTGGTTGCACCTTCTGAAAGTATTTAGGAAATCAATTTCAAAAGGATTTTCACAAGTAGTAGGAACTGGATCAATAATCCTCCAGACTGGGGAACTTGGCAGAGACGGTTAAAATACTTAAAAAGACAGAAAATAGCAATAAAGAGTCAACAGTCAATATCCATTTTTAAACATTTATTTGTGAAACCGAGTGAAGTTAGAATCTGAGCTTCTGGAAGAACCACTTGTTCTTGCCCGTCTTGTACCTGAAAACAGAATAACAAGTTTAGCACATTTGATCTGATAACACATCACATAACTGAGGGGTGAAACTGTGACCACAGATACCTGCATCAAACCTGAGCTACTAATCTAAACTAGTATCTCACAATCTATAATTACACTGCAGCAACTGGTCTAATTAATGATGTTTGCCATCAGGATTAATACACTCACACTATGCATTTAAATAAGACATTGTTCTATGAGCGATGGGCATTTTCTTTCCTGAAAAGGATGGACAGTATAAGGTGTCACATCACTAAGCAGTGATATGCATGCAGGCAATATCACTGGTTGAACTCTGGAACCGTTATACCATTATTTGTCTGAAAGTCCAATGAGAACATGTGGATTTGATGCACACTTGAGAATCCAACAGAACTAGCTGGACTCACCTCTCCTCAAACTTGACCTTGGCCTCCCGCCTGGCTTTGCGCTTGAGAGCAGGATCCCTGAAGACATCCTTGTTGACGACAGTTTTGTCCAGAGGAATATCCACAGAGTATCTGAAGGAAACAGAGAGCAAATTGTTTAAGTCCTCCACTTATCCAAGGGACGTTTATCGAGCAGAATGGGTTCTTTATTTTATTTTTACATCTGTAAAAGTGAACAATGGAACAGTTTTACATTACGAACTCACAAGAGCAGCTGAACGGTACCTAAAGATGATGAGCGTTACTTTATCACAGCTCAGATTCTCATTGGGTGTTGGCATGACAAAACTGGTAATCAGATTATATACCTGCTCATCAAATCTATGTGTTTCAGACCACATCTAGTACATGCAGAGGAATTAAACATGACATTGAACAGCTGATTACTTAACATTTTAGACAACACACACACACTAAACAGGGAACATATTTAAATCAATAGCCAGCCACTAACTCCGTCTCACTCATGTAAACATATACTTGAGCTCTGATCTACAAGGTGTTTAGTATCATCAGAATGACATCAAATGTCTGAGTACATTCAGATTTCCTTACAAAAGGCATCATCAAATTTACTTGAAATCACATCTCATTTCGTATTTCCACTCTCATCAACACAGCCTACCAACATCTATCAATTATGACAACAAAGCTGAACGGATACCTGCATTTGGGCTACAACAAAACTGCTTCAGAAAAATCCCCAAGTGATTCATGTTTTAATCACGGTTCTACAAAGTGTAGTCTTTAAAGCACCGTTAACAGTACATGGAAATATACTTTAAGCTCAGCAATAAATGTTTAACAAAATGCACCTTGGGAGTTGTAGTTCAATTATCTTTACATTTTATGCCCTCAGGTTTGTACCTTTGACTTTTTAATCAGCTGTTCATCTTTTACACTGATGATTTAACAAGGATAGTTTCATGTCCATCATCATAAGCATTCAAATGAATCACTTATTCAGCAGGATATAATTTGCTTCTTCAACCTACCAACACATTTGGATTGTTTTGAGAATAAGCAATTTGAGTATGCTGCCGCACATCAGTAAAACAAGGGAAGATCCCATTACAGGAAGTAAGTACAGACACTGACCTGGTTGGCATGAGGTGGTTGTAGTTGAAAACCTTGACGAAGGCCTTGATCTTGGACCTCTTGGCGATCTTCTTCTTGCCCATGGTTGTGGTCACCTTACGGGGATAGCGGTCGATGCCTGCGACCAGAGCGTGGCTGTAAGGACGGTCGGTTGTGCCATCATCAATATTCTGCAGAGACAATAAAAAAGGGACTGTGATATCAGGCAGACACTGACCATACGGGCGTCAACACGGGCGGCTGTGGCTCAGAGGGTAGAGCAGGTTGTCCACCAATCGGAAAATCAGTGATTCGATCCCCGCTGCTCCGGGTCACATGTCGATGTGTCCTTGAGCAAGACACTTAACCCCAAATTGCTCCCGAGGGCATAGCCATCGGTGTTTGAATGAGTATTCAGATTAGATCCTGATGGGCAAAGTTGGCACTTTAGCAGACTTTGCCATCAGTGTATGAATGTGTGTGTGAATGCTGACATGTAGTGTAACGCGCTTTGAGTTGTCGGAAGACTAGAAAAGCGCTATATAAATGCAAATCCATTTACCATACACAACAATATCCTACCTACAATAAAGAAGAAATACCAAGTATTGGTGTGAGAAAGTCAGTGAATCCCTTACAGATGAACATGGGAGCCCTGCCAGTGAATTAACAACTGTATAACCCCTCTGAACATCTGCATATTCAGGGTGAATCTATTGTGTTTTTGCAGACAGACCCATTGAGCAGCAAATAAACATCCATCCAGAGTCATGTTTGTTACCTTGACGATGACAGCTTTACGCCCTGCGTAGCGTCCAGCTAGGACCATCACCACCTTCCCAGGCTTCATGAACTTGCCCATTTCTGCAATAAAAAGAAAACACTTGTCAAACCTCGTGTGTCACCAACAGCACAAACATTACTTCCACAAGCAACATTACTGATGCTTGGTCATGTATGTTTTAAGTTGTTGTTCCTTTTCCCTGATGATGGGCCTTGAAGCTAAATGGTTGTTGAAGATGTGTATGAAGGTGACATTTATATATGTTTAGAAAATGTTAATGATGAAATATGAGGTTGTACAGGGTATGTATGTGATAAATGTAATGTACTTGAGTTGACCCCAGGAAGACTAGCTGGTGCCATTGGTATCAGCTAATGGGGATCCTTTTTAAATACATAAATAACTGCTAACATGACCAAATCAAGCAGTGAAGCATGAACACATGTTTATAAGTTCCCTGCTCGTTGGTTCTGCCTGGGTTAGCAGGCTAAGCAACATTAGCATCCAGCTAGGAGACGACTAACATGTCATTTACAGCGTTTTAAACATTAACTTCACTCACACACACATAAAACACCGCAGTAATGTTGTATTGAAACTACACGGTTCACTATATAGTCTGAATCTGTACAATCAGCCTCTGTAGCTGACAGGTTCAGAGAGAAGCTGCCATGTTGAGCCTCTACGGAGACGAAGCGTCGCAATAAATAGCTCGTTTTCTGCCCGTGTCGATTAAAATACACGAAACTAACAGACTCGTATTAACTAAAGGAGTTGTTGGAGTAAGTGTGGAGCGATAAAACGTGTTAAATGGTTGAGATTTGGAGAGATGGTTGAAGATTGTTTGAAGGGAAGTTTCACTCACTGATGCTGTTCTACGGCCACCGCTAACAGGAAAGGAAGCCGAGAGGGTTCCTGTGACCTTTCACACCACCGATCCACTACGTCACGTCCGGGCGAAATTTTCAGTTCGTAAAGAGTCTGTTTTGTTTGTTTATTTATTTATTTATTTAAAATACAAAAATGCATCACACATTGTTTGGCTGCTAAACTGTTCTTTAAACGATTTTATAAAAAATAATATAATAATAGTAATAATAGTAATAATAATAATAAGTAATAACTATAATTAATAATATATGTATATATGTATACATATATATATATACATATATATATATATATATGTATATATATATATAAAAAACTAGGTTCTTTATGTTTTTTATTTGTCATATGTGGATTCCAGCAAAGCAGTCATTGGCAATGAAAATCTTCCTTCAAGAATGCTCATAAAATATGCATACATAAAAGGGGAGATCAAATAAGTAAATGTAAAAGCAAAATTATAATCTAATATTATCTATCTTGTAATTTTTACTTTTAATTATTATTATTATTTATTTATTTAAAATACAAAAATGCAAAGATTTAATTTATTATTACTCTCGTATTTTTGTATTATTATTGTTTTTTGTTTTTTTATGTGTGTTTTTTTTGTTTGTTTTGTTTTTTAACTCTATTCTTTCTTTTTATCATTATTATTATTTTTTCTTTTCTTAATTTTATTTCAATTTTGAATGTTGAAGTTGTTTTCTCTAATGTACTTAATGAGCATGTCTATAAACTCATCTACTTAAAAAATGGTTTATAAACTATTGTAATTACGAACTGTAAATTGCATATATGAAAACAACCTTGAAAAAAGGGAAAAAATAAAGTATAAAAAAAAAAAAAAATACAAAAATGCATCACACATTGTTTGGCTGCTAAACTGTCCTTTAAAGGATTTTATAAAAATAATATAATAATAGTAATAGTAATAGTAATAGTAATAGTAATAATAATAATTATTATTATTATAATAATTGTAATAATTATAAGTAATAATAATAATAATAATAATAATAATAATAATAATAATAATAATAATAATAATTATAATAATAATTATAATAATAATTATAATAATTATAATTATAAGTAATAATTATAAGTAATAATAATAATATATATATATATGTAAAAAACTAGGTTCTTTATGTTCTTTATTTGTCATATGTGGATTCCAGCAAAGCAGTCATTGGCAATGAAAATCTTTGGTCTCAGGTTCCTTCAACAATGCTCATAAAATATGCATACATAAAAGGGGAGATCACATAAGTAAATATAAAAGCAAAAATTATAATCTAAGGCATACAATTTGTAATTTTTGTATTTATAATTTTTACTTTTTATTATTATTATTATTTATTTATTTAAAATACAAAAATGCAAAGATTTAATTTATTATTACTCTCGTATTTTTGTATCATTATCGTTTGTTTGTTTTTGTTGTTATGTGTGTTTTGTTTTTTTAACTCTATTCTTTCTTTCTATCATTATTATTATTATTATTATTTCTTTTCTTAATTTTATTTCAATTTTGAATGTTGAAGTTGTTTTCTCTAATGTACTTAATGAGCATGTCTATAAACTCATCTACTTAAAAAATGGTTTATAAACTATTGTAATTACGAACTGTAAATTGCATATATGAAAACAACCTTGAAAAAAGGGAAAAAATAAAGTATAAAAAAAAAAAAAAAATACAAAAATGCATCACACATTGTTTGGCTGCTAAACTGTCCTTTAAAGGATTTTATAAAAATAATATAATAATAGTAATAGTAATAGTAATAGTAATAGTAATAGTAATAATAATAATAATTATTATTATAATAATTATAATAATTATAAGTAATAATAATAATAATAATAATAATAATAATAATAATAATAATAATAATTATAATAATAATTATAATAATTATAATTATAAGTAATAATTATAAGTAATAATAATAATATATATATATATATGTAAAAAACTAGGTTCTTTATGTTCTTTATTTGTCATATGTGGATTCCAGCAAAGCAGTCATTGGCAATGAAAATCTTTGGTCTCAGGTTCCTTCAACAATGCTCATAAAATATGCATACATAAAAGGGGAGATCACATAAGTAAATATAAAAGCAAAATTATAATCTAAGGCATACAATTTATAATTTTTGTATTTATAATTTTTTACTTTTTATTATTATTATTATTATTTATTTATTTAAAATACAAAAATGCAAAGATTTAATTTATTATTACTCTCGTATTTTTGTATCATTATCGTTTGTTTGTTTTTTGTTATGTGTGTTTTTTTTTAACTCTATTCTTTCTTTTTATTATTATTATTATTATTTCTTTTCTTAATTTTATTTCAATTTTGAATGTTGAAGTTGTTTTCTCTAATGTACTTAATGAGCATGTCTATAAACTCATCTACTTAAAAAATGGTTTATAAACTATTGTAATTACGAACTGTAAATTGCATATATGAAAACAACCTTGAAAAAAGGGAAAAAATAAAGTTTAAAAAAAAATATATACAAAAATGCATTACACATTGTTTGGCTGCTAAACTGTTCTTTAAACGATTTTATAAAAATAAAAATATATATATTTAATTTGTGTATTCGTGATATAATGTTGTGGTGGAAGAATGAGATATTTAGCAATAGAAAGTAGCAATACCTCAAGGTAAAGTTACTCCACTCCAAGTAAAAATACTGCATTCACAATTTTAATGAAAAGCAGAGGAGGAAGAAGTACTCTTTTACAAAAGTAGCAATACAACAGTGTAAAAAATACTCTGTTACAAGTAAAAGTACAAAAGTATTAGCATCATAATATAATTAATTTACCAAAAGTACTCATTAAGCAGAATGTCCCATTTCAGAATGATATAAATTATATTATGGATTATATTTAATAATCTATTTATGTGTTCATCACTTTAATTTTGAAGATAGTGGAGGTGGAGCTCATTTTAATTACTTTATCTAGTTTATCTGCTTGATCCCCCAAGGATCAATAAAGTTTTGTCTTAATCTTTAATATACTTTATTTGATGATTATATTTTATATTATTAATCTGAATCTGCAAAGCTACAATATTTGCCTCTGAAATGTAGTGAAGTAGAGGTAGCAAAAAATGGAAATACTCAGTACAAGTACCTCAAAATTGTACTTAAGTACAGTACTTCAGTAAATTTACTTAGTTACTTTCACCACTGATTAAAAATAGGAGTATTAGCAGCAAAAATATATAAGAGTACTTATTAGGCAGATTGACCCTCTGTCAGATTAATAAATTATTGTACTTTAGCTATAAAATATATGTAGCTGAAGAAAATGTACAATATTTCCCTCTGAAATGTAGTGGAGTAGAAATGCATGGTAGCATAAAATGGAAATACTCAAGTAAAGTGCAGAGTACTTAAATTTGAGTAGAGTAATTGATCCAATTAAATCAGAAAAATAAACACAATTCTTATTTCCCAATACATCCTAACTAAAGCCATACAAATAAAATAGAAACATAAGGAATTATTTGTGAAAACTTTGTGTGGAATTGATATTCATTTATATAAATTTGTTAATCCAAATTAATTAAATACATCACAAAATATGATATAGTAATTATCCCAAAAACGTATATATTTTATTCAAGATTGAATGTGATTTTTGGAAAGATAAAGAAGACCCCATAAAAAAATGTAGACTGTTCATACACAACAACATTCTGGAGGATGTTGAAGGATTATTTTGCTCATTAAACAAAATACATTATTGAAGAAGTTAAAAATGTTATTGTATATTTTAAAAACAAGAACCAGAAAATACAACTTACTCATTTTATTTGGTAAATTTCAAATCAATAAGTCAGAGTTTTCTTAATCCCTTCCATTTTAGAGAGAGATAACTATGCCTTTTGCACTTTAATTATTCTATTTTTCTTCTGTTGAAATCAATGCATAAGTATTTTGTATATGTAAATGCAATAGACGTCTTATGGAATGTTTTTTTTTTGTTTTGTTTTTAAAGATTTGCCATTAAAACAAACCAAAACAAAATCTATAATGTGTAAAGTTTTATTTCTTGATTTCTTTAATATTTAAAGAATAAAGACTCAAACAGCAGTGGTTCATTTACTAAGTTTAATTTGTTTACAGCTGTAGATATGCATTAAACATGATAAAAAAAAAAAGAAAATAAGCACAAGTCATATCTCCCAATATATTATTTGTGATTAAAGCGATTAAATAAAAACAATATAAATAGCACGATTTAAATGATTCAGTGTCCGAGCTACTTTAACAAAGTGTTCTGATATGTTCTTCACATGCTATGCAATAAATAAATGTCTCTTTACATGAATCACAACATAACAGTTGAATAAAACATAACAAAAAAATGGGGAAAATAGGAAGATAAATATAGCATTATATTTACTACACAAGACCTAAACAGAATACAAACTTTCCATTTACACAGTAACATAAAATAAATACTAAAAATGTGTCTCCAGGTGCACTCAAGTCACAAAGTGCACAGGTTTTTATCTCAGGAAAAACAAACGCAGGGATCATCTTTCATCAGCACGCCAACTCTCAGAGGTTTGATACATACATCTGAAGTTTAAATCCCATAAACAGCAGATATAATCTAAACCTCAGTTTAATAGCATCTATGGTTTGTACATTCAGTATTTAAAGATATGATTCGTGCAACTCGGTTGTCTTAGGAAGATAAAAACAAAGTTCTCTGAAGAACAGGAAATAAAGATAAACCTTTTATATCCTACAATCATGTTACATATGGGATGTAACCATTACATCATTCTTATCAAATGATATCACTGTCATTTCATTTTAATTTAACTACACCTGGAATAGGAGAAAAGCAGCAGTTCATACAGGGTCTAACACACCTGAAACACAATGTGCAAGAAGTGATAACAGCTTTAAAACGGAGTCGTTGGGCTGCATATTTGTTACACAACACATTAACTTCATGCTTGAAGAGACATTTTTCATTTTTCAAGTTGACCTGATCAACCAGTCTGCTACACGCCACCAAAATAATAAATGCCATAACAGAACTGTACTTTTCACTGTGAACGATGGAGCATCGATACATCCCATTGTTACTGTGTAGAAGCCACAGTATCGAGTTTCTGCTCACTATTTCTCCTCCTGGATTGTCTCTGTGGCGACCACATTACAGTACTGATTACTGTACACATCCAACCTCTCTCTTTGCTGCATAGGTTAGGACACTATCACATACACGGGGGAATGATACGGTAAGATGAGCACAGGTCGCAAAGGTCAGGAAGGCTTCTCTAAACATGAGGTAATCTCAGTCTCCATTCTAAGGCGTGTTTACAGTACGAGTAGCATTGTCATCTTGACATTTTGGCATCTTAAACCTATGCAGATTATGGTTGCTCATGGTTGAAGCTCACACAACATAATCATCCATGCATGTAACTGTAGACATCACATACTTGCACTTTATACTTTTAAGATGGGTGGCTACTTAAATAACCTTTAAAAGGTTACATACTTGAAGCACAAAGTCATGCTTTTGGTCCTGAATGCCAGGTTAGGTGTTGTTTAGCTGATAAAATACTTGATTTCTGAGATGGATGTTTCGTTACTTTTGCATCCTCAGAAAGCATCCTTAATGTTCTTCAGCTGCCGAACAGCCAGGTCCACCGGGAGGTTGAATTTGAGGTGGCTGATGCGGCCCAAGATTCGCAGGGCTCCTTCGAAGCCGGTCTGGGCCATGTAGCTCCAGCACTGGTAGTGCGGGTGTATCAGAGTCCCAGACTTACAGAGCAGGTTGAGCCATGACACCAGCCGCTGCTCGTTCAGAGCCATGCACACCAGCGCTTTGAGCTCTGTGTCTGGTCCACGTTTGTAGCGTCCGTGCTCCTTCAGCACAGTGTGAATGGCCCACAGCAGAGACTGTTTAGGGGTGACGGTCACCGGGCCGCCCCCGACAGGCAGGCTGAAGGACTGTGAAAGCTGACGGGCCGGCGTCTCTACAAAGGCCTTCCCGTTTTTGGATTGGTAGTATTTAACAAAGAGTTCCCATGGGTGCATGGTCTGTGGGGCTGGTCTGTAAGGCAGCAGGCAGGAGATGGGTGCCAGTACAAGGCTCATGGTCTGGGAGGGGGAGAAGAGGCCGTGAGCCAACAAGTCTTTCAGAGCAAGCGCCAGCTCCTTCCTCACCGACGACGTCAGCTCGTCTCGAGGCCCCAGCGCCGAGTTGCTGGTGTAGTTGACGACATGGTCGAGGGAGGACTGTCTGCAGGAGCCCAGCACTCGCACCTTGTCTACAGCTGACTCCAGGCGCTGCAGCAGGGGCCCGTAGTCCTGCAGCGTTGACTCCTGAGGCCACATGTTCTGAGGAACGTGGCCGGGCGCACAGCCGAACTGGCTCGCAGCGAAGATCTGCAGCACGGCGAGGGCCTTCTGGATAAGCTGCAGGCCGGTCTCTCGCATCTTCTGGGCCTGCTCTGGGTCCACTGCAGAGAGAGGTGGAGAACCAGAAGAATATACTACTTACATGTATACTGGACAACAACACTGATGATTTTGAACACCACCTCCTGTAAACTTATTTTTTATGAAGAGATTACCAGTTAATACGTCTTTAAAGACAAACATTTAGGTCATCACTCTAAAGCTGGGTTTATGTTCGCCGTAGTGTCTCCAGCGCAAGGGTGCGCGAGCCAAAAATGACATCATCACGTATTGTGCGTAAAGCGAGAAGGCTCTGCAAGTTGTCGCAGCTCTTGGTCATGCACCTCTGAATTTTTATAACGCACACAGGGCTTTTCAGACATGACTGCAACAATGACATAAAAGCAAATAACTTAAATTAAGAAGTAAAATAATGAAAAAAAAAGACGGACAATTTGTTTTTAAACGTTTTAAAAGCAGGAGATCTTCTACATTTGAGTAAATATTTTGCCAGCAGAATCAAATTGTTTACAGGATATTAACCTTTGTTTCATTATGGGTATTGTATAAAGGTGATAAAGTATGTCCATGAATATGAGATATGAGTTTACAGTTAATTACAATTCCCCCTCGGCATAGAGGAGTTTGGTTTATGGCGTTTTGTCGGTAACACTCGTTGACTTCTTTGGAAAATACTGCAAAGACCAACGCGTTGATCATAAACGCCTTTGTGCGTGCTCGTAGTGCGCGCGCCATCAGTAGAGGCCTGCGCCACGGTGCTTCATGCGAGTATAAACAAAGCTTAAAACCAGGCAAACACTGCAGGGATTCAACCTGGTCGCCCCGACTAATCAGTCATCTACTGGCTTTATTACTACAAACATTTAATGGTACTTGCAGAAAGAGTTTGATATGAACTGACTGACCTTTCTTCTTCACTCCTGGAGCTCTGGCACTGGTGCCCGCCGCTTGTGGTTGCTGGCTGGGTCCGCCATCTGATAAAAGAGGGTTCCCCACCTCATCTTTAAGAAGGAAAAGCAAAGTCATTCATTAAATCAATAAAAAACTGTGAAATGAAAAAACAAAACAGGCAGGCACTGCCATAAAACAGGAAAAGATCATCTACTTGAATGACAGTTTGTACTGTATATGAGTCTGTGTACCCTGGATGAAGTTGATGAACATCTCCAGGTCTCTGATCTGGGTTTTGAGCTGATCCACCAGCTGCTCTTTGACCCTGGCTGGGTTCACTATCTGAGCGATGGCAGAGTCCACTCTCTGTCTCAGCTCCTCGGGCGACAAGTTCCCGATGTCCTCGTTCAGGTTCACATCCAGCTTTTTGATCAACTCGTCAATGATGACCTGGGAAAGGTAAGACAGACTGAAGGTTAAAGAACAGACTTATTGTAGGTTATTACACTGCTTCCAACAGGTGGAAAATATAGTTGTGGTGGTAGATTTCTAGTGTGTTGTATTCTTCTGACACTAAACAGCATTGCATTCACAAGCTAACTTCTTATTAGGGAAGTTATTTGAAGCCATGGCTCTAGATAGAAATATCAGTCTGTGAACACTTCGGTCAAGACTGAAATATCTCGACAACTATTGGACGGACTGCCATGACATTTTGTACAAACATTTATGATCCCCACAGGATGAAAAGTTTGCATGCTAACACGCTAAACTAGGATGGTGAACAACATTATACCTGCTTAGCATCAGCATGTTAGCGTTTAGCTAAAAGCACTGCTGTGCCTCAGGACAGCCTCAGAGAGCTGTAGACTCTTATTCATTCCAATCGGGTAGACATTTCATTTAATACACACTTTTTAAAAGGGAAAGGAGTAATAAGACAAATATTTAAAAAGCAGGTTTTTATATAGGCTAAATGTATTTGGATAGTCTTTCCACACAAATTATCTTTCTGAGAAACACTAAAGCCTGAAGCGTTTTAAGAACAGACTTGATACACCTGAATTGAAGCAGGTAAACACCACATGATGTGTTCAACATGTGTCATGATAATTTGGATTAAACACAAGCTTGTTTATCTGTTGGGGTCTCTCGTTTGGGATGTTGTAATTATCATTTTAAGTACGAGGATTAAAGGCTGATCAGACAACCTGTAGCCGATATGACACATCAACATGTGACAGGATTGAATGGCGAGTATTTTATCGGTACATTTCCACAAACCCACCTTCTGTCTCTCCATGACGACAGACTGCGGCAGCGAGTCGTAGCTGCCCTCCTGATAGGCGAAGCGCTCCAGATCATCCAGCTGTGTCTTCAGCTGGAGAATGAGATCCTTCTGTTTTTCCCTCTGAGCCTCCAGGCGCTCCCTCTTCTCCCTCTCACTCTGACAGCAGAGACACAAACACAACGATTTTAATTTTTACAGACAGCGAGAGCTGAGGGACCACAATAACACAGTGTACTAGATCTTTAACAATTTGGGAGTTTTGATACCACATAGTCACAGCTCTTTGCAAACAAGTGTAATTAATTTCACTTTACAGTTTAACAACTTGTGTCACAACATTTACACAAAAATACACACAAACCAAACTCTCAAAGAGACATCAGGTACCATACTCACCAGATCTCCCTGCAAGTAAAGCATGCAACAAAGGAGAAATGACATAGAAAGACCCTTTAGCGTGAAGAATATGGTGAGAAGTAATCCCAACAGTTTTGGGCCTGAACATTTACTTCAGTTGAGATAAACTGTAAAGAGGCAGGGAGTAAACAACAGCAGGGACAAAGCAGGGTACTTCAACGTGGTTGTGTGCACAGAAGCTTTTATTAGGCAGATAATGATCTGTTGGAGGCATTTTCATTGAGCCTGCAGCGCAGTGTGTCAACACAAAAGCAACATTTTCCAACAGAGATAAGAGCTGAATGGGAACACGGCAGAGGTGGGCGCGCCAGCAGCCTCGAGTGTGACGCAACAAGCTCACTTTAATCAGTTTTAATCAGAAACCTCACAGCCACCGAGGTGAATCACTTCAGTTAATGAAAACGGGCAGGTTTACTGTACCACCACAGAAACTCACTGTGTGTGTCTGTCTGTATTTATATTTGTGCATTTATATTAGTGAGTAGAGTGTCCAGTCCAACTGCAGATTAGTGCATGTATACCTGTAATTAACCACTACTTTTATTATTGATTAAAGTGACATTTAGTTTCTTAAATCACTTATTATTACTGGTTTAAACATGTCAGAAAATAGTAAAAAAATTCTGCATGTTGGACTTACCATAAATAACTGGATAGATGTGACAATGGAGATCTACAGGATGGAAAAGGTTACTTTCTCTTTAAACTTACATCTTCAAACAACAATGAGAAAAAGAACCGATTTTATTAAGATAATGAATTGAAGGAACAACCATATTTTTTTTATTATTCAGCTATTTTTTTCCTCATTTTATTATATTGTGTCCAAATATCTCACAGTAACATGTATGTAATTGTGTGAAGCCAACTGCTATACGCATTTTTATTTATTAGTACTTCCCCCCCTTTCTTGTTTGTATATAATTATGTTATGTCCTTTTTCATAAGTATCACTTGGCCTTGAAAATAAACTTGACTTTGTAAGATACTTACTTACTTACTTACTTACTTATTTTTTTTTAATTATTATTATTATTGTTATTGTTATTGTTATTATTATTATTTCTGGCTTTAAAAATGTATCATATCTCTTTTTTTTTACTCTTTTCCCATGGTTTGTATATCCATTACTTCCTGTGGACGTATATTAACAATGCAATTTTGTAATAAAATAAAAATTTGAGGTATAAAATAATAAAATTCTGTAAATAAAATATAAATTCTGTCCAACTAACAGCCTTAAACTAAAAAGTCATGCAGTTAACAGTCTCATACGATTAAGAAAAGCACATCATCCTCTCAGTTAAAAGGCTGGAAGTGAGGACTGTTATGCACTTTTGCCTCAAAGCTTCAACAATGAATCGATTATCAGAATCGATTATTTTTCTGTCAGTTGATTAATTAATCTTTTCAGCACACAAACACACACACACACTTCACTTTCCAGCTTCTTGGCAGAGACTCAGACACCTGTGGTAATGGATGGAAACACTACACTCAACCCGTCAATCTCTAGATCTTCATCCTCCTAAATTCCTCACTAGTAGAGGTCAGTATTCGATAAGATTCAGGGGAACCAAATTATGGAGTAGCTTTTCACATCTATCAATAAACTGTTCATCTGTCAAATGTTTCAAAAGTCGCTTAAAGGGTCATTTAATTGCTGGCTTGTAATTGCTTTTCCCCCATGTTGTCCATGTATCTGCTTTTATGTTTTTTTTATTTTTTCCCACTCACAATGTTGTTTGGTTACGATTACTCAGAAGTCTTTATAGATATTTAAATCAATATCCTCCTCACAAACACTAACCATACACTTCCACACACACACACACACACACACACACACACACACACACACACACTTGTCTTTTTTGATATATTTACTGTATTGTTATTATATATATCTTGTCCTAATTGTTTGTTTATCACTATTATGTAGTCATATTATTTCTTTATATTAATCTTGTCTCTAGGTGGAGGCTTCAGATAAGCCCAGTGGGTTTATTGCCTTTTCCTGCACTGTATATTATTCATTTATTTTTTTGTTATGTTGTATAGTCTTAAATTGTGCAAAACAAAATAAACAAACAAACAACACTGCAGTCCTAAATCTATAGTATCATAAGTAATTATTTTAAATAGTAATATTGTATTATTTCAATGACATCTTTTTGACACCTGTCATCTTCCCCTGGCATGCACTATATGAGTGTGTGAAAGCATCACGGTGGTTATTATATCAGATCATGAGCTGCAGGAAGCTCACCGAGTTCTCCAGCTGTGTGGCCTCCAGAGCTCTGCAGCCCACCACATGCGGGCAGCCCCTGAAGGCGAACTCCTCCAGCTCGGCCAGCATCCTCTCCTTCTCCTCGCTCTGCTGGGCGTGAACTATCTGCTTCAGTCGGAACTGCACCTGGGCGAAGTGGGAGGTGAGGGCGAGCAGAGACGAGTTCAGCAAGTCCTGCTCCTCTTCCAGCTTCTCCAGCCTGGCGGCCATTTCCCCCTCATCGGTGGCCGAGGACGAGCCTCTCTGCTTCGGCTTGCCAGCGCTCCCGCTGCCGCTGCTCTCCTCCTCCGGGCTGGCAACAGCTCCGACCGGTGCCCATCGCTCTCCCGCTGTGGCGAACACAGCCTCGCTGTCCGAGGCTGACAGCTCCTCTGTGGACATTTCTGAATGATGTAGTTCACTCCCGTGGTTTTAACTACGTCTCTCCACTTTATTAACAGTCTGTTTCTGTTTCCTGGTGCTTTGTTTTTCTCGCGTTGCGCAGACAACAACAAGGAGCACTACGGGAGGAACAGGTGTAACGCCATCTTTGGAAAGGATGATTCATACGTCAACACGGAGACACGTCAAGCGTCATGGGAAATACCGGAAGTCTGGCACGTTTGTTCCTCTGCCTTCAAAATAAAAGCGTGCCTATTATATAAAAGTCCAACATAAAATTGGAATTATATATATATATATAGTATACAGTATATATATATATATATATATATATATACTGTATATAGTATACTATATATACAGTATACAGTATATTATATAGTATACTTTATACAGTATATATATATATATATACTGTATATAGTATATATATATATATATATATTATATATTTATATATACATAATAAAAGCGTCCCTATTATATAAAAGTCCAACATAAAATTGGAATTATATATATATAAAGTATACTATATATATATATATATATATATACTGTATATATTATACTATATATATATATATACATATATACATAATAAAAGCGTCCCTATTATATAAAAGTCCAACTTAAAATTGGAACTATATATATACATATAGTATACTATATAATATATATATTCTATATAGTATACTATAATATATATATATATATATACTGTATATAGTATACACTATATAAAGTATACTGTATATTATATAGTATACTATATACAGTATATATATATATATATATTATATATAAATATATAATATATATTTATATATACATAATAAAAGCGTCCCTATTATATAAAAGTCTGTGTCATAATTATTTACAAACTGCAGATATATTATAAACATTAAAATATATTTTATTACACTTACCCATACCATATTATCTAAATTTGTATTATGTTGTACTACTGGGTTTCTGGTTTGATTTCTTTTGCAAGAAAAAAATTAAAACAATTCATTTTTAGAGCTTAATATATTGTAATGTATAGATTGTGAACTTAATATTCCTACATTATTTTATTTCTCATTTCATTTTTATTCATTTCAAAAAGTTCTATTTTTTTGTTTTTCCTTCGCCTGTTGTAACATGGTGAGTTTCCCCTTTGGGAATCAATAAAGTATTTGGGGATGGATATTATTTTTTATAATCTAAATTTAATTAAAATTAAAATAATTCTTTTTCTTTTGGCTTTTATTTTGAATTGTATAATCGGAAATATTGATTTCTTTTACTCCAACAGAGTTTTACTGTGCTCAGGAAGGGGAAATCCGATAATCCCAAATAATCAACCATGACGTCAGAAAAGGCACAAACTGTACGACGTCATCCTGAAAAGGGGAATTCCATCCCGGAAGTAGTGATAAGGAAAAACAGGCATTTAATGAGGAGTCTTCTTTTATGCCTCTTCACTCACTAGAAAACTCATACAGTATAATGATTTGACAAGTTGCAATGTTGTAACATCATATCTTCTTGTTTATTAGTTTTACGCAGATTAAGCTGCACCAAGCATATTATTTCTGTGTTAAATCCCAAATTAACACAATAAGTGACAATAAAATGCACAAAATTAAATCACTTAAAATTAATAACGCATTACAGATTATGCCACAAATAGATCTAATGTCTAAAGTACTGACCAGAAACCAGTACTGCAGCAGATTCATTCATCATGAGGTGGAATCACGTACATTTAAAATGATTAACTTATGTGAAATTATGCCCTGTATTGTGACTGATTATTGATAGAGAAGTGCACGTTGCAAGGACAAGGCAGTTTAAGCAGAATATAGAGAAACAGATGACTGACAGTGAATACAATCGTATTGCCTGTGGAGTGTTTTTAATGGATGGAGTAAAGTTTCAAACTTGGAATAACAAGGCTCTATGACACTTAAAAGAAGTTATTAAAATCTTAATGCCCTAATCTTGTTGCATGTAGTTGTAACAGAACATTATAACCCCAAATGCAATTCAATGTCACAGTGTCCCCTTCACCTTTTACTACGTTCCTCTAAGAACAAAGCATCTCAAAATGATCATAAAATCCCTTATTTTCAATTAGTGCATTGCATGCAGAAAAAATGACATTGCAGCGGAGAATGGTTTTCACAAAATTAGAGCTCTCTTCTTGTTGGCGTAGAACATATCCCACTTGTGCCACTGGAGCCTGGTGTCCTTGGTACATTCTCCAGTGTCAGTGCAGGCGTAGCCGTTGGGACAGCAGTGCACCATATCGCTGCAGCACAACGCCTGTGGAGAGGACAGAGGAAGGAAGGTATGTAACTCCGTCAGCCGAAGGTGAAAGAAACAATCGGGTGCTTTAGTTAAAGGGACTATTTGTAACTTTCAAAAATGCCTGTTAACAGCGACACCTGTGGCCGTTAAGTCAACGAAAGTCATTGTCGGGCTCGCGCTTGTGCTCGCTCTAAATAGACATGATCGAGCATCGCTCAAAACAGTGAGGTGACACACGTCAGCTAAAACCACAATATCACTCTATATTTCACCTGCTTGGCAGTAATGTTAGCTGACCAGACCAAGGTCTCTCCATGAATCACTGCTGATCCTAGTGTTGGCTTTTCCTGCTTCAGCCCCGCTGCTTCAGCCCCGGAGGCTGAAGCAGCGGGGCTGAAGCAGGAAGAGAAACATTATTGTTTCCCGACTGCGCCCGCAGGGGAGACACCGGCACCCGGTCGGAGACGACAACGTTTCTCGCTGCGGAGCCCCGTCACTTCACAAGACACGGGAAACCTCTGTTGGTCTGGAGGAGCTGCAGCATTTATTTCTGCACAAACGTCCACTATACATTCACTAGATATTCTCAGAGCTAAACTAACTCTTCTGCAGTGTGGAGTGAGCGCGCATGAACGTGAGGTGGAGCGAGAACACGCGCGTTGTGTGAGTGAAGACAAGCAGGCAGCGGAGCGGTCTGAACAGCGTAGCCACACGCGAGCGCGCATATGCGAGCGCGCATGGGATCCCGACCCGGTAAATTTATACTTGTAAAAAGTTACAAACAGTCCCTTTAAGTTAGTATAAACATACATGTATATAACAGCCTTTAAGATGTTACTTAAGAAAGAGTACAGTTGTATTAGCAGCAAATTTCAAGTACTAAAGGTACAAGTACTCATTATATCTCCTTCCAGAGTGTTGTATTCATAGAAATAATAATAATTTTATAAACATTTTTATGGTTGTATTGTTATGAGTTACATTTATGGACTGTTAAAGTATATCTGAACATATACGCAGCATTTTCATGTTGTAGCTGGTCAAGATGCATATTTTTGTACATATTACATTACCTATAATGTAACTAGTAACTATAGCTGTCAGATAAATGTGGTGGAGTAAAAAGTACAATATTACCTCAACATTGTACTAAAGTACAGTACTTAAGCAAATTAACTTGATTACTTTCAATACTGCCACCAACTGACAGGTATATGACATACATTTTCTTGCTATTATGACAAACCCACAATAAATCTTCGGCTGTATTAACAAATCCAAATATCACAGGATTTGAAATTTTTTGGTGACAGAAATGCACACTCCTGCAGCCTAATCCACATCTCTGCTGTTCAATCCTTATAATGCAGAATTATGTGTTTATTAATACTAACACGTAAGCAGCATACTAATGCTGCAGATAGCTGAGGTGTGTGTAGTTTAATCAATAACAACGTATCACAATTTAAAAGATCACATGCGTTGTATGTAAAAAGTGAATCTGTAAAGTAACTACAACTGTCAAATAAAGAGTGAAGTAAAAAGTTCAATATTTCCCTCTGAAATGAAGCGGAACAGTAGATTAAAGGAGTGCAAAATAGAAATATTCAAACTTGCATTTAAAAGTGGTTTCCACCACAGACTTAACAGCTTAAATAAGTTCAGAAATTTTGAATCATGTAACTGAAAGACTGCCAGGACAAGAAACATGTATACAATATTATAATATTGTAATAACTGAAACAATATTTTCTAGGCTCATTTAGGAGACAAATGGCCTCAATTAGGTGTCTCCCTGACTGTCTAGCCCTGCTAGATGGCTTGACATTAATTATTTTTGCTGCGTATTAGATGATAAGATTGATACCACTCTCGTGTCTGTACATATAGGATGTAACGTTAAGCTTTAGAGCTGCTTGTAGGTGGGTTTTACTACCATAAGACAGAGCCAGGCTAGCTGTTTCCCCCTGTTTGCAGTCTTTGTGCTAAGCTACGCTATCAGCTGCCTGCCAATAGCTTCATATTTATCGTACAGACATGAGATCTCACCTAACTCTCTGCAAGAAAGCAAATATGTATATTTCCCACAATTTCAAACTATTCTTTTAAAGGTTGAAGTTATGACTGTATATCATACGGAGGGAAGTGGACAGCAGCCCCATGAAGTAGCGTCGGTCCTGCAGCAGGTGTTTCCATCTGGACAGCTCTGTTGATCATCACACTTGACGTCTCTGTGCTTTGAGGGACTGAGCATGGGTTCATGCTTGAGCAGATACACCGGTGTCAGCGGGATGGACTCGAGCTGCAGCATGCTGATCTTCTGACAGGAGTTAGAGGCCATGTTGCAGGTGTATCCCTGTGGGCAGCAGTGCTGCTTATCTGGACAGCACACAGCCTGCAGACACAGCATGCACAAGGTTGTTTTACATAAGCAAACCCTGACAAGGATAATATACTGATCGTGTATCTTATACAGTGCTCACATCTTGCAGCGGGCAGCAGCCCCACTCGCCCGTGAGCAGCTGGCAGCAGGTGGTGTGTTCAGGACATTGATTCTGCTGGTCGCACTGCACAGCGCTGGGATCGGCCTCGAATCTTGTGGTGGCTGGAAGCTTGGTGTACCATGGGATCACCACTTCCCCTCGGATGCAGTTGCTCGCGTCGCATATGTATCCGAAGGGACAGCAGTGGATCCCATCCCTGCAGCACGAAGCCTGTGGGGGGAGAAGTGAGAGTGGAAGTGAAACTTTCACATCATCCATCCTGTTTTCAAGTTCTTCTTTCAAATGAATAATCTTTGACTAGTGAAAAAATTAAAGTGCATTAACTGTTATAACTGTTAACAGATGAAGTGGTGCATGAACTGTTGTAACTGTTCATGCACCACCTGAGGGAAGTCCAGCAGCTGACAGAAATAATAAAGTCAGGAGTTAACACAGGATAGGGTATAAATGTACTGCACAAGAGGAACTATATCACCATGCAAAGTAATAACATTACTGTCATTTATACTCTCAGGGTTTGAGAAAGTGATGCCACTCAGTTGTTTGCAGTCTGGACACCAGTTTTGAAAGCCAGAAATCTTAGCTGGCTACTTAACTGCTGAGGTATTGGTGTTGATCAACAGCCTGTGTGTGATTAGTGCTGAAACAATCAATTCAGCTGCCTGCTATGACTGAAAACGTCATTATGAGAGCGGTGAGAGTGAACCAAAACATTAAAGTTGTGGGCTGGAAAACCAAAGCAATAAGCTTTTAAAAGCTATAAAGCTCTGTGGAGCTAAGGGGAACTGCAAAGTCTGGTGATAACTCTCTTTCGGTTCACTAGGAGCGAGCCCTTTTCACATCACACATAGTCATTTGACCCATTGTTCATATAAATATATATTGATTAAAGCCGTTTTAAGTGAGTTATGAAACAAAAATACCATACATTTGAAGGTTTCTCCAATGTTCAGATTTACCGCTTTTTCTGCTACCTCACATCTTAATAAACTGAGTTCCTCTGTTTGTTTTTTTAACTTAACAAATTATGTGATTGTAAGATGAGTCCCTGGGTTTATTTGTTGGCATTTTATCCCTTTTCTTAGACTGAACAATTATATGAATTCATTGAAAAAATAACCAAGTTAACACTTTACTTTAACCCTCCCTATTTAGCATTTATAAGCAGTATTTAAACATTACATTATAACACACTATAATGTAGTTATAAGCAGATATAAGTGTTTTTAATTGTATTTGTCAACAACTATAACTCCTCCTGTGGGCACCCATCAGCAACAAATGACAATATAGTAAAACACAGCTGTAATAATATAAAATATGTCTGTTGTTGACTGCACATTAACAAACACTTAAAATGTCCAACTACATTATAGGGTGTTGATTAAATGTTTATACACTCCTTATAAATGCTAAATAGGAGGAGGGGTTGAAGTAAAGTGTTACCATAATCAAAAATTTAAAAAAGTTTATTATTTGTAGTCTTATATGTGATGATCGTTTTATGCTATGAGACGGTAAAATCCTGTTGTTACTGGAGGTCAGTGCTCACTTTTGGTATCGGGCAACAGCCCCACGTTTGAGACTGGCTCGTGAAGCAGCAGGTGGTGGACCCAGGGCAGGTGACGTGGTCGTCACACTGAATGACCTCCACTTCTCCTTTATTCTCCTCCTCTTCCTCCTCCTCCTCGTCCTCTGTCTCAGGCTCCTCTGTTTGCTCTGTGCCTTTTGCCTGACTTTGGGTCGTAGCGGCCACCGTAGTGGGCGCCGCCGTGGCGAACGCAGGTATCTTCTGCATCATGGGCGTTAAGCCCGAGGCGCTGCTACAGGAGAGCGTGGTCAGGTCACAGGTGGTGCCCTCAGGGCAGCAGTGTTCGTGGTCGTCACAACAGACCGCCTTTTGAACAAAGTGACAAGAATACTTTCAGTCACAAACATTGTTGGATGTATGAATTTACATTTGGAGAGAGAACTGTCAGTCAAAGTAAAGGCAAGTTGTACAACTGTACAATACCCATACTGTCATTAATACTGTACATTTCAAGAAATACTTTTATTTAATTTTTATTTATACTATTCTTGCATTTATATTTAACACACTTAATAGATCCCATTTCTCAGCATTTTGTATTTACACTGTGGTTATATATTGTATGTGTTTGATGCACATATTTGTACATATTTCATTATTTATAATTTCTTATTTTTATTACTTATTTATATTTCTCTACATATATTGTGTTATATATTGTAGTATTATGTAAATAATTTACATTAATTAATTTACAATTAACATACTCCTTCATTTCTATTTTCTTACATTTCTTTATGCTTATATATAAGAACTATTTGCACATTTAACTGGCCAATCCAGGAGAAAATCATAAGGAAAGTGTGTGCGTGTGTGTGCATGTTGCTCTGTGTTTACCTTAGGTAGAGGACAGCAGGCCCAGTCTCCTGTTGTGGTCTTGCAGCAGGTATTGTCATCAGGACAAGCGTGGGTATCGTCACATGTGACATTCCCCACCTGTGCGCCCTGTTTGGGGATTGCGGGTACCTTCTGGAACCACGGCACAGAGCATGTTGGATCCTCACAGGTCTGTGCAGCCACGTTACATTTCTTACCTTTTGGGCAGCAGTGAATTAAATCTTCACAACAAACAGCCTGATGTGATCAGAAAGATGAATAACCATTAATGCATCAGCAAAGCCTTTAACATAAAAGTTAGGACTGTGTAAAAAAATGGCAGCCAATGTTGTACCTCTGGTAGAGGACAGCAACCCCAGCCGCCCTCTTGGTTTTTACAGCATGTGGTGTTATCTGGACAGGATCCTGTTTCATCACAGGGGACATCATTGCCTGGAACAAAAAAATAATGGTAACATTTCCTACATATCTGAAATCTGCCCTCATGCTGAGAAAAACATACGGCAGAATTGAACATTTTCAACAACAAAAACACGTCACAGGGGCACCACAGGTATAATATGGTGCCATACCTTTGACAATCTGTTTTTGTAACCCCACTACTGCATCTAGAAAAGTACTTTCATATATCCCAGGGGACCAAAATGATAAAGTGTGATAAATGATGATAAAGAGTACAGCACAGGTCACATTAGGCAATATACAGTATATTGCAATATATGACAATAATAATAATAATAATAATAATAATAATAATAATAATAATAATAATAAATACAGTAAAAGACAGAGATTTAAAAAATAGTGAAATTATATAAATCTAAATAAATACAATAAAGATAATAAATGATACATTAAAATAAATCAAACAAAATAAGTACATAAATAAATAAAATAAATAAATAAATAAATAAGTAAACAAATGCACCGACAAATGCTATCAGGACAAACTTTTAAAAGCAGTTTCTTCAGCTAAAAGACACTACCATCAATTTAACAAAATATGATACATTACTGATACCATTACCGATGCCGGTAACGGTAACTTACTACAACCATACCTCCAGCATGCAGAATGCTACTGTACTTTGTTTTAGTTTTGAACTTTCCCACAGCAGATATTTTGTCTCATCATAGCAGAAAATTCTGCAACTCACAACATTTAGCTGTGCCAGCAATTCATGGGACTCACTGACACGCCAAAATGAAATGGAACGCAGCCATTATCAATATTATTAAATCATTACATCCACTGTTTGTACCCTTAACTATTAGAAACTACTTTGTGGTGGATTGAAACATATGCATCTGGTCTCATTTTGTGTATCATCTGTGATGGACTTTACTTTTAGGTGTGCCCTTGTTCTACATACTTTGATTCATGATTAACATCTCACCTGCAGCTGCCTCGGTGACTGATGGTATTTCCGTCTCTGGAGGAGGAACTGTACTCACTGTGGTGACTTCAGGGGATTTTTCTGAGCCACCACCACCAACTGTATGTGCAGTGACAGCTTCATTTTCTGAAAGTGGAATCACATGCAGATCAGGTTGCACGAACACACAGATTTAGACAATGATTGATCAGAATGGGGAAGTAAGTTTTCCAGTAAGACTAAAAACGAAACTGACCTTTCTTGTTCTCCCAGACTGCTCTCATCCTGGCAGGTAGTTTGGCCCACATCGGCGTCTCTTTTTTGGTAGATAAGGAAATACATTTGGAGTTTTCGACATCACATGTGCTCCCTTCAGGACAGCAGTGTGTCTTATCCCCGCAGCACACAGCCTGTTTAGACAGTAAAGGAATATCACCTTAGAACCACACATGATATAAGACACCATAAAGTCACGATAACCCGACATGCAAATCCATCCTCTCTGTTTTTCCTCATTCATAATCTTAATTATACTATTTAGCATATCAAAGCTGTCACCTTGTGAATGTCTATAATGAAAAGATCAGCCATTTTGTACCTTTGGCATGGGACAGCAGCCCCACGTTCCTTCTGGGGTTTCACAGCAGCTGGTTTCCTCTGGACACTCTGACACTCCGTCGCTGCACAGAACTGTAGTCGCAAGCTCTGCAACAACGCAACGGGAACATTTAAAAATGTGTTTAGAGGCCTTGAGATAAAAGTTAAACCTCTTATGAGAGTTTATCTGTACAGCACCTTTCAACAACGGGCCAATTCAAAGTGATTCACATGAGACATAAAAAGGCATTGAGATATATACAAGAAACAAAATGCACTATAAAAAGTTAAATAAGACATTCAATTAGTGTTGATCAGTGTTTCCCAAAATATTCACATTTAAGAAGCTGGACTCAGATAACTTTGACTTTTTTTTCTTTTACTCAAAATTATTTGATTCAATTAATATTTTAAATAATTAATAGTTGACATTGACATTTTGACCACCTCACTAAAGGAGGCCAAGGAAATTTCACTGGGATCTATTTTAAGTAAGGGATAATATACAGCTTGCAGGTCATTCTTGTGAAATAAGCCCTGACGGGGCGATGCAGGACCCCGACGTGAAGCTTGTTACACGGCTACTTGCTTAAGAAATCAATAATTTGACACAAAAACAGTCTGCCAGAGTCCGACATCAGAACTGTGCCCATAGCAACTGTCTGTTATAAGGAAATAACAGACCGAAGAACGCCGTGATTGACCAATCAGAATTGAGTATTTAACAATGCCGTGTAATAATTCCTTCTATCAATGTGTGCAATGGATGAAAACCAAGCTATATTCATGCCCCACACGAGTCCATATGCCTGCAAGTAATATATCAGATTTATATAGCGCTTTTCAAAGTGATCAAAGATGCCTGACATACTGTAGAATAAAATAAAGAATAAAAACAAGCAGTAAACTCTTTAATACAGACCAAAAGAAGATATGAATAAAAGTGTATTTACTGATAGTAGGCTGATTTTGTAATTTTCTTAATGTGGAAGTCACCAAGACTTGGCTTGGTTTGTGGTCTTTAACGTGAAGCTGAGACTTTTAATCGCTCTTCTTTGGCTAAAAAAAAGAGATTATTTCTGTTTCATCTCTGTTAAACGGGAGCAAATTTTGGCACATCCAACCATGAACAGAAGAGGCCCGAGTCTGAAGCCATTGGGGAACTCCATATGTCATTTTCGTCCACTCAGATTTGTAATTACGCATTGATACAAAGTAGTCCCTGTTCTGCAGACAGAATTCACATCAGTTTAACGCTGTTCCAGAAACGTTTTCCAGACTGTGTAGTAATATGTTGTGGTAGTCAGTGGAAGAGTTTCACCTTCTTTGATGCAGGAGCGGCAGTCTGCGCTGCACTGGTGGCCCTCAGGACAGCAGTGTTTCCCATCAGAGCAGGGGACTCCCTGGCAGGGGAAATCAATACACTAGTTATAATACTTTGTAAATGCAATACACGTTTGATTCAAATGTCTTATGAATTCCCTCTTGTAATCAATCAATCTTAACTGTATTACTCCAAATAGGTGTAGTGGTCAGACATCTAAAGGTGCCATATAGCCAGCCTGTACTTTTCTCTGCACTGCATTTTACATTGCTGCTCTAAAGCAATCCAGCAGATAACTTTACAGCAAAACACAGGAAGCTGCTGATAGCAAAAGAATGGCAATGAAAAGGTCATTAAATCCCACACAATAGCAGAAATCAATTCCTGTTCTCTTCAGTGAAGTGAAAATGCTTCACTTGCTAACCAAACCAGTAAAGATCCTCCTTGTGACAGGAAGTCACCGGGCTTTTGGAAAACAAATTCTGCATATTCACTCATAATATCATAGTATTACTGTATGAGTGGCTCATTAGTGGACTCCACCATGGACTTCATGGTTTTATGTGGACTTAAAGGATTCCTGTTTCCTTGATAATTGTACCAGTATGTTATGCAACATGTTGCATGTTATATCTGTGTTAGACATGGTTTGATTACCTGAGCTAAGGGACAGCAGCCATACTTTGTCAAGGCCCTCAGGCAGGAAAACTCAGGTGGGCATCGTGACAGATCAGGACAGATGTTGTCTTCATCCTCTCCCATGTACGCCTTGATCATCCTGAAGGACTGCAGGGACAGGGTAGGAAACAGGGCTCTTAAATACTCACTCACTATTCTATTATGAAAGCAACAGATGTGTGTTATTCTTACTCTGGAGAGTCCGGGCTGATCAGCAGCAGCTCTTTCCACCCAGGGGATGGACCCAGTGGAGCTCAAACAGCTAGACGTGGCTGTATCGCAGACTGTTCCCGCAGGACAGCAATGCATGTGATCCCCACAGCACTCAGCCTACGAGGACAGCAGTACAGTAGTAGGAACACTTTGACTAGCAAAGTTTTAAAACTGCTATCACACTGGCTGAATGAGGCCTCGGCTTTAATCTGACTCATAAAGTAGTAAAATATCAATGAGCATGAATAGCGCCACTGTCCAGCCTTCATTTCTTTTTTATTAGGAGAACGGTTATCTCATATTTACATTTAACTATGTGACGGACAAAAAGGACAAAGTAACGTACTATGACTTTACTGGAGTTTATCTTGTTAGGAGGTAGAGTTAATTGTGCTGCCTTACAATAGAGAGCAGTACAGTAAGGAAGGGTTGAAGTTTTCAGGCTGACAGCTGAACAGGATGCAATTCCTTCATTTTATGTCTTTTTTTACTTATTATAATTCTATATGACAAAAAATTATTGACATATATATAGAAAAATCTTAAGGTAATACGTGTACACACAACAACAAACTAAATGTGTTCTTTCAGCTTTCCGTCAATATACATTATTAATAATTACATTAAATTAATTTACACTTTAGATAAGTAATTTAAAATTAGCACACCAAAGTGTTCAGTCAAGGTTAACTGTGGCTATCGCTGGTTGGCTTGAACTGGATTTGGCTCTGTTGCTTTAGCTGACTGTTTCGTTTTTAGCTGGGTTTTGTTTTAACTGCAAATTTAACACAACATTTTCTTTGACATTATACATTTATATGGCATCAAAAAATGTTTCATATGACATAATAAATATCAACAATTCAGACTCTTGTCTTAACTAAATATGCAGTAACTGCAATTTGGCTTTGCAGGGCAGTGTGCACAAAATCAACTTAAATAAAAGTAAAACGTAGCCACTTTAAACTCTTTAACCATGTCAGAAACATCTGCAGGTCTATCGTTACAAATGCATGTTGTGCACTCAAGCATTGTTTGAAAAACTATTAACATTTTAATGTACATCCAGGGGTTTCCAGAGATACCAAATATATCTTAAACTAAGACAAACTGTGTATGTTGCAAAAGAATATGTATTATTTTATTTCAAAAATGCATATTTTCTAGGGATGCACTGATACTGACAGATCGGTGCATCCCTTATAATTTCTTCTGAATACACAGACGTGTTGAAACAAGTAGGTGCAGAGTAAACATGTTTGTGCTGTTTTTGTAGAAGGTGTTTGTTAGTTTCTGTAACTTTGAAGCTGGTCAGTGAACCGGAATAACAGGAAACCAAGTAGTGTACACTAATAGAGAACATAATTATTTGATGGGCCAGGCCAGCTCTTACCACCTACACTGAGAACAAATCTCCTAAAATCTATTGTAATGTACTGTGGATTTTTGTATGTAATGTGATGTTTGAAGGTGTATAATGTTTATAATTGTTATAAAGACTAGCTGACGTCATGGCGTCAGTTAATGGGGATCCTAATAGACTAAACTAAACTAAACTAAACTAAACATTTGGGGATATAATAATATTTAAAATGCTCAAATGTTGGTGCAATGACAATGAAAAGGCAACTGTACATCATCTGCACTCCCAGAAGCTTCACTAAGTGCATGCTTAAGTAGAATTACTAATTCCAAAAAGTAGGATTACAACAAAATATAGTCAGTTACGGCAGGTAGAGTAATTGGGATTAATTTTTCTGTTCAGGTTAAATTATAATGCAGAACATGCAGGGATTACAACCATGATCTACCTGATCAAGCGGGCAGCATTCATAGCCGTTGGCCGGGTTGTTGCAGCAGGTTTGACCGTTTCCACAACTCCCTCCATCTGGACACTCATCAGCACCAACCAGAGCCAGGAGGGCCCAACAGATCAAAACCCACCTCTGCATCTGCACACAGGACACACACACACACACACACACACACACACACACACACACACAAATACAGAGAAGTCAATGAAAGTGGAAGGTGTGGATGAGGAATTCCCCTCTCAACTCAGAAATAACATGTTTGCATTCACTTCTGCTGAAACTATTGATCAAAGCCTGTAACAATAAGCATGCTCAGATATTTCTACTAGGGCTGTCAGTTAGCGCGATAATAACGCGTTAATAACGCATGTAATACTAGCTTGTCGGGAAAAATGCAGTACCTGTGAGGGTTTCTGGACAATAATTGTAATTGTTTTGTGTTGTTAATTGATTGCCAATAATAAATATATGTATACATTTACATAGAGCAAGCATATTTTCCCACTCCCATGTTGATAAGAGTATTAAATACTTAAGTACATGGGAGTGTCAAATCAACATTTGTCAATTGACAAATCTCCCATTAAGTTACATTTTGAACAGATAAAAAAATGTGTGCTAATGTGCGATAAATCGCGATTAACTATGGACAATCATGCGATTAATCACGATTCAATATTTTAATCTATTGAAAGCCCTAATTTCTTCATGTCCAAGAACGTACTGTCTTTAAAAACTAATACCTATCTGGTGATTTCAAACCTTTAAATTCAATAGCCTACTTCACTGAGTCATACACATCAAAAATAAAAAATGCAAATAATGTCTGAGACTCATCTTCATTTATTTTCTGAAAGTGTAATAGTTCCTTAAAAAGTTTGTTCCTTGCTTTTCTTTATTCGCATGAATAAGCAAGTCATTGACACAACTTTCAGTTTCATTTGGCATGCATAATAGAAACGAACCGTGCTTTGTCTTAAAAAAAAAATCACCCTAGTCAGAATAAACTGTGGATGTTTTACACAGGGAGGTTATCATTTACAACGAAAAGGATAAAACAATTTATAAGTAATCTAAAACTGAAAGAAGTAAATACTGTAAATCATTGTCAAACATCTTTACAATTCACTCAAAGGACTTATTTGTTAAGCAAGCATATAATGTCAGATTATACAAGCTAAAAGAATAAGTTTATTTTGCTCTTACCTTGGTAAAAGAGTGAAGGGCTGTTGTGAGCAGTCGGCTGTTTCACAAGTGTCTCACTACTAAATAACACAGATATAGACCTGCCTGGTCTTGAACACACCCACAGAGAGAGAGAGAGAGAGAGAGAGAGAGAGAGAGAGGTTCCCACTTCCCCATAATACCTTGCAGCGCCTCTCCTGGTCTTTATATTAAATCAGTTTTTGTTTTTTTTATTTAATATGTCTGATAATGTTCAATGAAGTTGCTCCTGTTTAGCCGTTTGCACATTGAACAGTTTGCAATTGATTGAAGGACAAAGTTGTTTACATGCGGCAGCTGCGACAGCGCTATAATGACGTGTCCACCAGGCGGCGCCAGACAGAGCTGCAGCAGCTGGTAGTGTCTAAGAAGTGAACCAGCACCAGAACCAGAACTCTCGCGATATTATCAATGTTAGGCATTGATCTTGAATAGTATAGGTCAGGGGTCAGCAACCTTTACTATCAAAAGAGCCATTTTAGGCAAAAAAAAAAAAAAATCTGTCTGGAGCCGCAAAGCATTTGATCATTGTGATGAAAGTAACACAGTTTATAGTCTTCTAAGTATATAGTATTTAAGTCTAATGCAGAGAGGGCCAAAGTGCAAATGTACGATGGAGTATTAGGGTCACATTGAGGGAAAAAACATCTGAGATTTCCAGAATAAAGTCAAAATATTACAAGAAAAAAGTCGTAATGTTACAAGAAAAAAAGTCGTAATATTACAAGAATAAAGTCATAACTTTACGAGAAAAAAATGTGTAATATTACGAGAATAAAGTCATAATTTTACGAGAAAAAAGTCGTGATATAACGAGAATAAAGTCATAACTTTACAAGAAAAAAAGAAAATAACTCGTAAAATTACTAGTTTATAATATTATGACTTTATTCTTATAATACTACGACTGTTTTTCTCGTAAACCTATGACTTTATTCTCGTAATATTATGACTTTATTCTCGTAATATTATCACTTTATTCTCGTAATATTATCACTTTATTCTCGAAATCTCAGATTTATTTTTTATATACTGGAAATTTAAACAAAAAAACAGCTATTCATTTCCATTCATTTTTTTTTATAAATCCACAGGGAGCCACTGGAGAGGATCTCAAAAGCCGCATGTGGCTCCAGATCTGCAGGTTGCTGACCCCTGGTATAGGTTATGCATTGTCGGGCAGCAAATCTCGCGAGAGTTGCAATTTGAGGGGGTCCCTTCTATACACGACCCAGCTGAAGAGGGGCGGTGGTTAGACGAACCCTGGCAGTTTACCACTGATATCCACAACATGGGCACCTGCCTCTATATCGCTGAGTGTAGTTTTATATAGATTTGACTTATAGCTACTCATAAACAGCCCGAGCTGCTGCTGCTGCGAGCTTTTAGCGCCGACTCCTCCAACAACAACATGTTATCAGCAATGGAGAATAAGTTACATCACGACACGCTCTCACATGTAGCGACGTAGCTACTATTGACTGAGATGGGTGAAGACGAGGCCTCTGTTTCACAGCGACACTGTCGGCTCCAGTAGAGGTGAGTAACGGTCGCTTGTTACCTTAAACACGTTGCCTGGAAACCTAACGTTAGCTAGCTAGCATTGACTAGCTGCATGCTAGCTAGCTACCCAGCTAATTTCACTCACATGCTGACAGTTAGCTAGCTACATCACGTGTTTTGGACAGGTTTGGCAAACTTCCTCCTCTCCTGTGTATCTTAATAACCCTGTGGGTTAAGATATACTAATGTGTAATGTGTATTAAGCAGTTAGCTAGCTAATGGTGGAGAA
This sequence comes from Sebastes umbrosus, assembly GCF_015220745.1. NCBI lineage: Eukaryota > Metazoa > Chordata > Actinopteri > Perciformes > Sebastidae > Sebastes > Sebastes umbrosus. The sequence continues at coordinate 16,963,382 of NC_051282.1, read as the reverse complement.
AAAGGACAGTGTGCCATCACTTTTCTTAACGTTAAACTCACAATGTTGTTTGGTTACGTTTACCCAGAAGTCTTTATAATAATAATAATAATAATAATAATAAATTGGGTTTATATAACGCCTTTCAGAAACCCAAGGACGCTTTACAAAGGGGGCACACAAAATCATACTAATAAATAACACAGAGGAGAAACTATAGCTAAGTAATTAAAGGAGTGATGTGTAGGAAGAGTCAGCTGAGATCATAGGCCTTGATGAACAGATATATATCTATATATATGTAGATATATATTTATTTATTTATTTATATATATATTTATTTATATATATATATTTATTTATATTTATTTATTTATTTATATATATATATTTATTTATATATATATATTTATTTATTTATATATATATATTTATTTATATATATATATATATTTATATATATATATATATTTATTTATTTATTTATATTATAGATATTTAAATCAATATCCTCCTCACAAACACTAACCATACACTTCCATGCAACACACACTTGTCTTTTTTTATATATTTACTGTATTGTTATTGTTGTTATTATATATATCTTGTCCTAATTGTTTGTTATCACTATTATGTAGTCATATTATTTCTTTATATTAATCTTGTTTCTAGGTGGAGGCTTCAGATAAGCCCAGTGTTTTTTTTTGCCTCTTCCTGCACTTTATATTATTCATTTAATTTTTTTGTTATGTTGTATAGTCTTAAATTGTGCAAAATAAATAAACATAGACATAAACGTAATCAAATTTGAAGTTCATTCTTGCATTGTTGTGTAATTTAGGTGAAGGCGACAGGAAGACCCCAAACATCCTCTCAGCCACATTACATCTTGAGGAGGGCTCATTGCATGGGTGGAATATGGTCTCAAAAAAAGTATATAATGCTTAGTCTCCTTCAAAAATAGCTTTTAGCTAGCTAAATGTTTGTTGTTGTTTGGCAAAGCAGCTTATTAGCCAGACAAACCTTGAGGGCCAAGTGGCCTCTATAACTGTCACACTAAAGTGTTATTAAGTCCAGGAATAGCAAAAGGCCAGGGGGAACAAGCGGCAACCTCACAGGTAGGGGAACAGGATTTAAATGACTGTTGCTTATCCAAACATCCTCCTCAATGCACATTTTACTTCCCTGAGGACATATATTGCGTTACCTACATTTGTTTACGTTCCATTTCAGTATTGGCTGGTTATATGTTTATTTGTCTGCTATTACCTACTCTCTCAGTTGGGAGTGGGTCTGGTGACATGCACATTGTAGATAAGCTATCATAATGTTTCAAGTGACCCCAAAAATAACAACTACGCCTAGACCTACCCAGCTCACATCTGACTTTGTTATACCCTTTTCACTTTTCATATACACAACCAACCCTGGTTGAGTCCTCAGTGTGAAAGGGGTATTACACAGTAATAATTGGTCCGTGTGTTTCAGCGATCTGGCCTTATTCCTGAAGGACAATAGTATACATTGCAGTCATTGTACTCTTTTCTTAACCTAATTTTTGTTGCCATGACACTAACTTGGAGCATCTCAAGAGCAGCTGTCACACTATCAGCTATCTAACATAACAGGACACAAAGTCAGTGTTAGGTTTCTGATCGTGCACTCCTCTTCAGTTGTTTTACATTACAAGGAGACAAAGACACCTGGCTACAAGGGTTCGACGGGGTCAGAAAACACCTCAGTGAAGTTTAGTTACAGTACATTGTGTTCTTACCATGAAGGGTTTTGTTTTTGGTCTGACAGGTGGACAGGATGGGGGAACGGGCTGTCAGCGGCTCCGTGGCTGCGATCTCTCCAGTGCAGCAGATGCTGGCTTCTGGTACTGGAGCCCTCCTCACATCTATTTTTGGTGAGATCATGGAAACAAAGACTAGAAAAAAACAACTTATGTCTGTATGTTTATAAATGTAATTTCTCTTTTCCAATACAGTTTTCCACAATGTGTTGTCTTGTGCACACAATTGGTTTGTTGTCACCAAAGTCATACACTCAGTTGCCAGTTTATTAGGTACAACTAGCTAAAACTAATGCAGTTTAATACAAAAGTCCTGCAGTAAATCCTTCTTTCATGAAGGTTATGCTGTTCAGTTTTTGTTCTGTTTTAAAGCAGTGTTTGTGTCTGTGTTTGTGGTGCTGTTGAAATGTACTACATTACACAGAAACGTGTTTCTGTTATTTAGCCTACCATCATAGGACAACATAATAGAAACACCTGCCAGTATAACACAATACAATTCAACAACACCATAAACTACATCCTCCAACCTACTAACCCATGCCAACATCATGTGACCAAACGACAATTTGTGGGAATCACAGTCTGAACTAATTTCAAAAACATATTACGCCTATAGCAAAGTGGAATCTTATAATTAGACTTAAATTGAAGCGTCATTGACGTTACAGAGCTGTCCGTCAACGTCGGTTATGATCGTTGTCATCACTACCACATTGCATTGTGGGATATTTATGCCACCGTAGTGTCCAGTGTTTGCATACCGTAATATTTCACAGGAAATATTATGCAATTCGCATAGTATTGGTTTTGGACATACTAATATATCTCACATACTGTTTTAGCATCCCGAATAGCATGTTAGTATGGAATTTTGGACACAACCTATGTCTATGTATGATAATTGAATCTGTTCATTAATGTGTTTCCAGTCACACCGCTGGACGTTGTGAAGATCAGGCTGCAGGCTCAGCAAAAACCGTTCCGCCAAGGTAGGACAAGGAGCTCGTCTTCTTCTATGGTTTTATATCACACATTAACTTAGCTGTTGAAACACTGACTTTGCTACTAACAGCTGCGTCTGAGTGCCGTGTGTATCTGGATGCTTTTCTAACCCTGCGTCAGCTGTCTTTTGTGCTGTTTTCATCTCTGTCCTGCCTTTTGCTTTGTTTCGTAGCTTTAGCTTGTGAATCTACTGCGTGGGGTGGTGTCATTCGCCCTCCCAAGTGTAAGTATCTGACCCGCCGTCGCTGCATGCTAAACCTTGCTAAAGTTGTCCAGCATAACTTTCTGTGTGGGGAAACATGCTCAACTAATAAACATCTCTTGCCAACGAAAAAAGAATCCCTTAACTGTAACGTGTTTTCTGTCTGCATGTTTTTGTTTCACGTCCCTGCCTTTAGTCTTAGTTGTTCTTTATGTGGCTGCAGTTTAGTACCTGGCTCTAAACTACCATTTCATGTTGGTAGAGATTCTACAGTTTGGTAGCTTCAAGAAACACAAAACAACAAATGTTCACTAGCTACACCTAAAAATCTGTAGTAGTAGGAGCAGGTTGTGAAATGATTCTTTTTTTAGAGTTTCTTTGAATTTTTTTGTCAATAGTCAAACTTTAACCAGCTGTAAATAAACATGCAAAGTAAGCAGGGACAAGGACAGCCCTGATGTTATCTTCTGAGCGACTCTGTGGTCAATGCCATCACATGTATTATTAATCACCTTTCTCTGCTCTGACAAGGATTATATAACTCTGGTTAGGAAGTGTGAGAATGTAACAGATTACATACTAATATTCAGATACTTGTTTAAGATGTTTTTAGTTTTTGATAAATTATCTGGTGGGAAGGCTGGGGTCATACAATATTCTGCTGACCACTGGTTGTTTCGTCTCTCACAGGGAAATGTTTCCTGTATTGTAATGGACTGATGGATCACGTCTATGTGTGTCAAAATGGAACCAGTTGCACCAGCTGGTACAAAACACCAACACATTTCAGTGGGACACTTGTGAGTACAATTACATCAACAGCTTTGCTTTTGCCACAGTCTTTTTTGCACACAACATGTGTTTAAGTATGTTTGTTTGTTTATTCCATAGGATGCTTTTGTGAAAATCACTCGTCACGAAGGACTCAGATCTTTGTGGAGTGGACTACCACCAACACTGTGAGTGTCTAAACTCTCATCAAGAAAACATTTAAAATACTTGTATTCAGGTTTAGGTGAGAAACATACTGAGTGGCTAATGGCTGTTTTATTCTGATATTTAGTATTTCAGCATTTTCCTATTTTGAGTGCCGTAATTACAAGGATAACGTGTTTCCTTTGTAAATGTTTTTTTATCTGAATGGAAACAGCGTTTAGACTTATTAAATTCTTTGAGGGTTAAAGGGATAGTTTGGATTTTTTGAAGTGGGCTGGTATGAGGTACCTATCCATAGTTAGTGTATTAACTTCAGTAGATGAAGGTCGGCACGCCTCCAGTGTGGAGCAAAGCAATGTACTGGTAGGGACGGGGCAGCAGCAAAACGTATTTTCCCAAGAATTTAATTATACTGTAAACAGAGTGAACATCCATCTTAGCAGGAAGCAACCCTGACTATCAAGTGTTCAGTTATTAAATAAAAGACCAATATCACTATATATCAGTCTACCTCTAGTGACAAATTTACATCGTTATTGATATAAGAACTTTCCATTGATCTGGCAGTGTACAGTGCTGTCCTTAGTTCATATGCATGTGTGTGTACAGGGTTATGGCTGTACCTGCTACCGTCATCTACTTCACCTGCTACGACCAGCTGCGGGACTTCCTGAGATACGGTCTGGGTTTCCAGGGCAGCCACATCCCTCTCGTTGCTGGGGGCCTGGCCAGATGTAAGTCCATTAAAGCACACGTAGATATCCTAACTGTAATATGTTTTATGTATTTTTGACTCCTTCTAACATGAGTGTGTGTGTGTGTTGCAGTGGGGGCTGTGACGGTGATCAGCCCTTTGGAGCTGGTCAGGACCAAGATGCAGTCCCGCCAGGTGTCCTACAGCGAACTGCGGGTGTGTATCCGCTCTGCTGTGGCTCAGGACGGACTGCTGTCCCTGTGGAGGGGCTGGGGACCCACCGTCCTCAGAGACGTACCCTTCTCTGGTGAGAGCAGCACCACAGAATGCAGTATAGTAATACTTAGAAGACAAATCTTAAATAATAGAGGGGTCGTTACAGAGATAACAAATAGCAAAATCAAACATTCATCCCCTGTAGACTTCAAATCTGGTTGTAAAACTATTGCTTCATGTTTGTTACAAATGTACCATACAGTGGAAAAATCTTATCCTCCATAGAAACTTGTCAAACCTCTCCTGCAGCATATTTCACTCGTCTGCTGTAATTTAATATCTCCAGTTTGTTCCAAATAGTCGCCTTTTCATCAGATCATGGCTAAAAACACTTGAAAATCTGCTGGAAGTATAATTTTGAACCATATTTTTGCAGAAAAAACGACAGATTTTGAAACATTCTGACCAGACGGATAGACAGTGAAGCAGTAACTTAAGCTGAGTGCTTTGAAAAGTTTATGTGAATGTTTTGAAACTTTTCTCCCTTGAAAGCTACTTTTTATAGCCACCGTTCAGGCTTAAACCTTCAACAGGGACCAGATGAAAGAAACAACAGTACTGGTTATTTGGGAGAGTGTAAAATGACTGTAACGTGGAACAGAGAAACACATTTGTAAACAAGCTGTCCCTGTTTGTGTGTATTTGCAGCGTTGTACTGGTTTAACTATGAGCTGGTAAAGGCCCGGCTGTGTGAACAGTCCCGACTGACTCAGGCCAACTTCTCCATCAGCTTTACAGCAGGAGCCGTCTCTGGAGCTGTAAGTACTCACATTTTAAAGTAACGACAATGTGGGAAGAGTTTTCCCATTCTTTCTTTATTGTATTTCCATTTTATTTTTATTTTAATGATATACTTGATGTTACTTAGAAACACAGACTCCCCTGGATAGTGTAACAGGTCAGAGAGAGTCAGTTTGGTGGATTGCTCTAACTATCACCTCAGAGCTGTAGCGAATTCAAAGCGCGTCGTTGTTGTTGTGAACAAAACGTGGCGCCATCGTTAATGAATGGTGACTGGTTTTGTCTGTCATGGTGTCTAGATCGCCGCAATCCTGACGCTGCCTTTTGACGTGGTGAAGACACGGAGACAGATCCAGCTGGGAGAAATGGACACTCTGGGAGGTCTGTGCTTATATCCAGAGGTGTTAACACCAGTGACTTGTGACTTCACTCAGACTTTAGCCTTTTGACTTGAAAATACTTGATACCTTCCTCCAAGCCCAAAGATTAAACAGTATGTTATTTAAAAAATGTGTGCACGAAGACAATCAACTTCCCGGTACCACAGGTACCTCCAACAGCGTCAGAGATGATGGGTTTATTTACTTTTTGAGAGATCCTTTATCGATTTGTTTGGGAAGAGGATTTACTTGAGGGGGAAATAACTGAACTGAACAGAGATCCTTTATAGAGTGCTACAGGAATGAGTCCTAAAACCCGGAAATGAGTTAGCATTTTAGCTCTATACAAAGCTTAAGAAATTTTAACGTTTTGTTCTACGACATAAAATACATCAATAATTAACCAACTTGGGAATTTTGAAGCCTTTCAGATTATTTTGGTGAACAAAATGTGTAAGTAACAAATGTTTGTTTGACACAGAGCTTATTTTCTACAATAATCCAAAACCCAATGGAAAAATCCCATTGGCTTTTTGTCGAGGGAACCAGGGCGATGCTAACTTCCTGGTTGGCCTACAAAAAATATGTCATCCCTGTAGCGCTCTATTTGTTTAGGTAGAGGATTTGCTCAAGGAGAAAATAACTGAGTACAGTCCCAAACAAATAAAGGATCTCTGTTCAGTTTGTTTAGTTCTGTTATTTCCCACGAGTAAATCCTCTCCCTGAACAAATAAAGGAACTAAACAAACTGAACAGAGACCCTTTATTTGTTTGGGAAGAGAATTAACTCGTGTGGGAAAAAAATGAGCTGAACTGAACAAACTGAATTTCTATCTTTCGTTTTTTATTGCTGAATCCCTGAAAAGTTGTGTTTTTTTTGTTGAACTCTGGATTCTTTATGAATATTTGTGAATATTATTGGGACTTGCATCTGATTATCTTACACTTTATCCCACAATCCGACAGCACCCAATCAAGTTGCAGGAGAAAACCATGAATAACTAACTTTACTGAGCGCCAGTTGGTGCCAGTTACTTTGTTGTTAAAATGGCATTACATTTACGGAAGAGCGCATTCTGACTTGTCGAGGACTTGAAACTCAAAGTTAAGGACTTGGGACAGGAGTGCAAAGACTTGAGACTTACTTGTGACTTGCAAATCAGTGACTTGGTCCCACCTCTGCTTATATCTGTACTTAATGTTATATGAAATGTACATTTATGTGTGTATAGTGTGTTCTAAACAGTAACTTATTCCCATTCCTTCTAGCCTCCTTAAAGAGAACCACATCCACATGGCACATAATGAAGGAAATCTGGGCCGAGATGGGCTACAGGGGCCTTTTTGCAGGTACACACTTACTGTATACGGTCTTATGTTAAAAGGCGGGTTAGTTATTTTTGTTGTCTTTGAGGTTTTTATATAATTCTGTAGCTTCCCAGTGGTGTTCCTTATGTATTCAAATCCAAACATTCAAATTGAGGCCAAAATATGTATGTTTTGGCATCAAAATGTTTTTCCCATGTGACCTGATTGACTTCTCTGCACGATGACACTGCTACACATCCTTATAGTCCCTGTATTGACGTTACATACAGTAATTTAGATAGCAATCGGCATGCACCCAGTTTGGAGGAGCAGACAGGAGTACCGGCACGGAAGCTAAACAGTGTACTGCTGTGGACGCCACGTTAGTTCAGATCTGAAAGTCACACTATAACACAAACAAACTAACCGATCGAGGCAGCGGTAGACCAGCAACTCCTGTGTTCTGCGAGTTTAAAGTACTGTTTTTGTGAATGGAATCTGGTGTGGTGGCTCTGAAGAGAGCGGCTTCAGTTCCCCGTTGGAAAGGGCTGTCCGATGGCGAGGTAAAGCTCGGCATCAGACAGCCGTTGAAGCCGTTAAATCGCAAAGCCACCAGACTCCATTCATAAAAATCATTTACAATCCCACTTAAAAAAATCCGAACTAACCCTTTCAGTTATTTCCAAAATTAGCACAGTTAACTGACTCAGCTACTGCTAGCGTTCACATTATTCATAACCTTATTGATTAGCTTACTTGGTGACCTACCGGTACGTCACTGCTTTTTTGAAAAAAATGGAAGAGTATGCAGATGGACCCGCCCTTTAAGCAAAAATGTTTTCTTTGCTCTGAAGTGAAAACATCTGTATTTTCTCCAGGTTTCATGCCCAGGGTGATCAAAGTGGCCCCAGCCTGTGCTGTCATGATAAGCACCTACGAATTTGGAAAGACCTTCTTCCAACAGATGAACCTCGATCGAGAGCGACTGGCATCCTGAAGGCTGTCTGCGTGGTGCTAGGGGATTGTTCACAGCAGCACTTACAGACATTATTATCAGGACAGTTGGGACAAAGTCCTCTCAAATAGACACTTGAGGAACAGGCAGGATTGGATTTTTTTTTTTTTGTGAACATAAAAGAAGAGGATTCACCCACATAGCAACAATTTCTCTACCTGAAAATCTGCTCTCTGGAAATGTTAACTCAGACTGTGATAAGACTTGAGACACACTTTACATCCATGAACACAATATTGAGCTTGAACAACAACCCTGGAGAATGAGAGATGCTCTTGGACCACAGACTTTGTGTGATGATTATTTGAGTAAACTTTAAACATGTATCTTAAAATAAGATTGTGTTTTTTCAATGCTTTAGCGAAGGGTCATATTATACAGATCATACCTATGTGCACATTTTCATTTGATAATGGTAAATCCGTGCAGGACAGGGGTGTAAATGCTTGATGGGAAAATTCAAACCCTCTTAAGGGCTAAAACTGCATCAGTGCCGTTGCATGAGTCAGTGGAAAATGTTCTTATTCCCACATGTTGCATTGCCTGAGACCAACTGCATGGTGTTACAGCTCCATTCAATACAGGAACACTAGTCCACACTACATCAGCTTTACTGCATCCCCTGCATTCCTGTAGCAGTAGAGCATGACCATTTCTGACATCTGAGTAGATCACTGACAAATCTGTTTTGTGTACTGGATAGATTCAATCATTTGTAGCACTTAAAAATTTGCAACACAAGCGCTTTGAAATGAAATCACAAAGATAAGTACATGTTTTTATTTTTGTTGATTGTATGCTTCTTTTCTATTCTCATAATTGGATGAAAGCTACAGTATACGAAACATGACGCCTGATGGCAAAATTCTTCTTGGAAGATATGTTTTCATTGGTGCATGAATATAGCATTTAATGCTATGATTATATTACAAGAATGCAGCCAGCTTCCCAAAAATATCACAGATTGACTTAAAATGTTGTCAATTTATCATGATGTGATAAAGAAAGCACAAAAGTCTTTCCCCTGATGGCATTCTGTGGATGAAAGGCTTTGAATTTCTTGCCTACAATAAACATCAAAACTTGCTACAACACTGAATCATGAAGCAAAATATTGCTGCCTTAACCTGAAAGGTGTAAACGCATTTCCTCTTTGTTTTTTATGAATGAAATGGTAATAAATGTTAAGACGGCTTGATTTAATACTATGTGTGGTTTCTTTTATACTGTATTTGGGAGTTTGTAAATGACCACCATCATTTAAAAAAAACTGAATATGTGCATTAGTTATGAATGGGGTATTTAATATAGGGCATGAACAATAACATAAAAAATAAGAAAATACACAAAACAAACACAAAATTGTACATATTATCAAATACACAAGTTCAAATACAGCTTTCCACCTCGGTAGACAATGAAGTTGTATTGTAAATTGATTTAAACTCATATTGTTTCTTAACTAAATCATATAAAATACAGTATCAATACATGAGATTCAAGATTCAAGATTCAAGCCCTTTATTGTCATTGTGTAGTACAATGAAATTAGATTGTGACAATCCCATAGGTACTAAAGAAAAGATAATACAATAAAAAAAAGAGATAGTGCAATATAAATATAAAAAATATAAAAGTTAATACAATATAAAATATAAAAATACAATATGTATATTGATGAGATGACAGTTTTGCCAGATTATTGCACAATAAGACAAGATAAACATAAATAAGATGTACAACACTTGAATGAGCAAATAAAAAAATATCACCATATCTCCTATTGTACCATTTAAGTCAATTTAAATAAACATAATAAAACACAAAAAAGTTTTAATATTTATTATTTGTTTGGTCATGTAATTTGTAACATCAAACAGCGACATCTAGTGGCTTTTGACCTTAATACATCTGCAGGGTGAAATCCCGGAGGCGGGTCTTCTCTGAAGATAGTCCCGCTAAATCCCGCGAGATCTTATATTCCTATAAATAGTCGCGTCTTGCCGTTAGACAGGTCTCTTTGAATCGGATTGGAGACAAGATGGTGAGTGTGCTCTCTCATCGCAGTTAACACTGGAACAGCAATCCGTCTGACATCTGAAGCATCGGTTATGTTTTACTCAATTCAGACACGCCGATTACTTTAATGGAAGGTTTTTATGAATATCTTGTATATATTACTGTGATATAAACACAAGTTTTCGTGTTAATAACGTTAACCATACCGGCAACTGAGGAGCCAAAATGGCAGCTTGACACAGGCCGCTACTCTTATTTTTAAGTGCATATCATAGTAAAGCACTTATTGTATATGTTCACAGTGGTATTGTATTTTCTGGCTACTGAATATAAACTGAATTGACGTCTCGGTTTTTCTAATGTGTCAGTTTTGACCATACATGCTCTCAAGTGCTAAGCTAGCTATGCTAACAGCGTGCTTATCTTGACTCCTACTTCTTTGCAATTACCTTTAAGGTGACCTCGTTCTGCTTTTAAATTAAGTAATGAACTGTCAAGTAACATGCACCACGTACACGGCCACCCTGTATTTATTATTTTATTTATTTTAGATTAATTTACCAACATGAAGGCATTGTAATCTAAACTCAGTACTTCTAACATACAAGGCACAATTGGATAGGAAAAATAACCAATTAATTTAAAAATGATATAATAGCAAATAATAAAAGGGGGTAGAAAACAATTCAAGGAACAAAAAAGAAATAAATAAGATTGCACTCCTCCATAGTAGCTCTAGGGGTCATCATCATATGTCCAGTTGTTCATAAGCTATGAGGAGAGGCTTTGCATGTTGTCCTTTCATTAGTCTTAAAGCACTGAGATGATTGTCCACAAGGTCCCTTTGAAAATGGGGGTTTCATTTTTACTCCATTTGGATGCATGGATGAAAAAAAATTGCCAGCAGTATCAGATTTAATCAATATCAACCACCCTATATGCGGGACCCACTATGCTAAATGTTGTAGGCACACACTTGCACCTTGTGATTAGCTCATTAGTGCGAACCAGCTAACCTCATGACTTCTTCCCATCCACAGTCCCACCGTAAGTTTTCAGCTCCCCGCCACGGGTCCCTGGGCTTCTTGCCCCGCAAGAGGAGTCGTCGCCACCGTGGTAAGGCCAAGAGCTTCCCCAAGGATGACGCCACCAAGCCCGTGCACCTGACTGCCTTCCTGGGCTACAAGGCTGGCATGACACACATCGTCCGCGAGGTCGACCGACCTGGCTCAAGTGAGTGGAATCAGATTATTTATACATTAGTATAATAAGTTGGGACCTTAAAGGTTGTGGATCTGTATTGGGCATTTAGTGATTAATATATATGGTGTTCTGTCTATGATGAGTCTCTCGACGGGCGGACATAATGGGCTTTATACCCCTTGCTGAATGTCGAGCACTGAGCGCAGTCTATACCATAAAATAGTTAACGAATACTTCAATAAAGTTTAGAAGATCTTCTGGTAAATGTAAAGCTTAACTATTATGTACTTCTCTGCAGAGGTGAACAAGAAGGAAGTGGTCGAGGCTGTGACCATTGTGGAGACGCCTCCCATGATCGTGGTCGGCGTTGTGGGTTACGTCGAAACCCCCCGCGGCCTGCGTTCCTTCAAGACCATCTTCGCCGAGCACGTCAGTGACGAGTGCAAGCGTCGCTTCTACAGGAACTGGTGAGATGCTACACAGAATAATAGATACCTGAATGTATTGCATGTGTTTGAAGCCTGTGTTAGTTGCCCAGTGGAAATTATAAAGATCTGTTTTTCACTGAGTGAGTCTAACATTACGGTTGCCCCTGTGGCAGCTCCGCTCAGGCGCCATGTGCCCTGATGAGCTCCGGGCTCCTCTGGCCAGTGGAAAGTGCTTCTTAGAAACTGTGCCATGAGCCAAAACCCTCATTAGCTGGTACAGCACCCCTGTCTACATGGAGGGGCGTGCGAGCAGCTATGCACTGTGTTCTTCCGCTGGCCCTTTGGGGTTATGAAGGACCTGTGCCAACCCGTCTGTCCTCTCTCCTCCTGCTATGCTGCGGGCTCTCAGGTACAAGTCCAAGAAGAAGGCCTTCACCAAGTACTGCAAGAAATGGCAGGATGATGAGGGCAAGAAGCAGCTGGAGAAGGACTTTAATTCCATGAAGAAGTACTGCCAGGTCATCCGCATCATTTGCCACACACAGGTTAGTACGTGTATTAGATTACCAATGAGGTGATAAGTTTTGGCTATTCTGTCAGTGATGAGACCACGGATCTTGCGTCAGGCATGGCGCCCGACACATATGAGGATACCTTCCATGCTGCCTTCCTTCTGAGACTACACAGCTAACTGTTTAATTGTACATATTATTTTCTCTGTTCTGACCTCTGCTTAATTTCTGTGCAGATGCGTCTGCTGCCCCTGAGGCAGAAGAAGTCCCATCTGATGGAGGTGCAGCTGAATGGCGGCAACGTCTCTGACAAGGTAGACTGGGCGCGTGAGAAGCTGGAGCAGGCTGTGCCTGTCAACACAGTATTCACTCAGGACGAGATGATCGACGTCATTGGTATCACCAAGGGTCACGGATACAAGGGTAAGAGCAGCTACATTTATTTGTAGTATTTTAGAATTAAGTACTTTGTGACTTTCAAGTCCATTTGGAGGCATATGTAGGCTGCATTAACTGTCACTATATTCTAACAAATGTTTCTCATCCTCCCAGGTGTCACCAGCCGTTGGCACACAAAGAAGCTTCCCCGCAAAACCCATCGTGGTCTGCGTAAGGTGGCCTGTATTGGTGCCTGGCATCCTGCCCGTGTGGCCTTCTCTGTGGCCCGTGCTGGTCAGAAGGGTTACCACCACCGTACTGAGATCAACAAGAAGATCTACAAGATTGGCCAGGGCTTCCACACAAAGGATGGAAAGCTGGTGAAGAACAACGCCTCGACAGAGTACGATATTTCCAACAAGAGCATCAACCCCCTGGTGAGTGACTCTCATGCAACCTGGACTTCAGTTGACACCATCTTAACCTTGAAGTGGAAGACTTGACTCACTTTTCCCCCTTTTCTTTCCTCTTTAAGGGTGGATTTGTCCACTATGGAGATGTGACTAATGACTTTGTCATGGTGAAGGGCTGTGTTGTAGGGACCAAAAAGAGGGTGCTGACTCTGCGCAAGGTGAGGATAAATTGTTGTGGCATTTATTTTTAAATGGCCTGCATGTAATGTTACAATCACTAAATTCTACCAGGAAGTTTAAATTGAACCAACATGAAACTTAAATGTGTTTCCTTTCTCTTCCAGTCACTGCTGGTGCAGGCCAGCCGTCGTGCCTTGGAGAAGATCGACCTCAAGTTTATCGACACCACCTCCAAGTTCGGTCACGGCCGCTTCCAGACCGTGGAGGAGAAGAAGGCGTTCATGGTAAGACTTTGTACTGAAAGCCATACTATCACCTCCCTCTGCATCATATTTAGTTTCCTAGCCTCTGCTTAGATTCAATGATGGAAGATACTTTAGGAAATCCTGTATTAAATACTTGGTGTGCCTTATCTTTAACATCCCCACATGGGATGTAGCACACAACGTTGGCTAATAATAAATGTAAACATTGCCGACACTACTCCATACTGTCTGTTCTGCGTGCCTTCAGTTCCTGTTTCCACGCACTGTACGTAACCTGGTTCAGTCTTCAGTATGAACACGGGTTCCATTCCAGTGCCATATTGAGCCCCAGTGAGGCAGGGGAGCAGCAACGTTTTGTGCTTACTCCCTGTTCACTCTCTGGGAACATTTGGCTGCTCTGAGCCAACATGTAGACTAAGTATTGGGGCATAAAACTGATTTTGTCCTGTTTCTCTTTTCTCACAGGGACCACTCAAGAAGGACCGTATCATCAAGGAAGAGACTGCTTGAAGTCCTCAACAAATGTCTCTGCTGTGTTGACTGTCACCATCATTCCTGTTCTGCAGAGTTATTTAATAAAAAAACAAAAACCCACAGAATGTGTCATGTCCAATTTATAAATGACTATGCCTGAAACTAAGATGTGTAGGCTAAATTCAGAGTCCTAGGAAAATGTTTGTTAATGCAGAGACGGAAGTAAATCTGTTTGGTTTATATTGTAGCTCATCTTGAGTCAGTATGTGGTGAAGTTGATGGCTGTGTCAGTTCATTTAGCACAGCTATTTAATGGGTTACAAAAGGCTTCTGAACATCTGTCACATTTTGACTCATGAAAAATTAAATTGGGGCTTGTATTCACCCAGGACGAGATGATCAACGTCATTGGTATCACAAGGGTCACGGATACAAGGGTAAGAGCAGCTGCTATTTATATTATTTTAGAATTAAGTACTTTGTGACTTTCAAGTCCATTTGGATGCATATGTAGGCTTCATTAGCTGTCTCTATATTCAATCTCGACTCTTAACAAACGTCTCATCATCCCAGGTGTCACCAGCCGTTGGCACTTAAAGAAGCTTCCCCGCAAAACCCAGCGTGGTCTGCGTAAGGTGGCCTGTATTGGTGCCTGGCATCCTGCTCGTGTGGCCTTCTCTGTGGCCCGTGCTGGTCAGAAGGGTTACCACCACCGTACTGAGATCAACAAGAAGATCTACAAGATTGGCCAGGGCTACCACACAAAGGACAGAAAGCTGGTGAAGAACAACGCCTCGACAGAGTACGATCTGTCCAACAAGAGCATCAACCCCCTGGTGAGTGACTCATGCAACCTGGACTTCAGTTGACACCATCTTAACCTTGAAGTGGAAGACTTGACTCACTTTTCCCCCTTTTCTTTCCTCTTTAAGGGTGGATTTGTCCACTATGGAGATGTGACCAATGACTTTGTCATGGTGAAGGGCTGTGTTGTAGGGACCAAAAAGAGGGTGCTGACTCTGCGCAAGGTGAGGACAAATTGTTGTGCCATTTTATTTATTTTTAAATGGCCTGCATGTAATGTTACAATCACTAAATTCTACCAGGAAGTTTAAATTGAACCAACATGAAACTTAAATGTGTTTCCTTTCTCTTCCAGTCACTGCTGGTGCAGGCCAGCCGTCGTGCCTTGGAGAAGATCGACCTCAAGTTTATCGACACCACCTCCAAGTTCGGTCACGGCCGCTTCCAGACCGTGGAGGAGAAGAAGGCGTTCATGGTAAGACTTTGTACTGAAAGCCATACTATCACCTCCCTCTGCATCATATTTAGTTTCCTAGCCTCTGCTTAGATTCAATGATGGAAGATACTTTAGGAAATCCTGTATTAAATACTTGGTGTGCCTTATCTTTAACATCCCCATATGGGATGTAGCACACAACGTTGGCTAATAATAAATGTAAACATTGCCGACACTACTCCATATTGTCTGTTCTGCATGTCTTCAGTTCCTGTTTCCACGCACTGTACGTAACCTGGTTCAGTCTTCAGTATGAACACGGGTTCCATTCCAGTGCCATATTGAGCCCCAGTGAGGCAGGGGAGCAGCAACGTTTTGTGCTTACTCCCTGTTCACTCTCTGGGAACATTTGGCTGCTCTGAGCCAACACATAGACTAAGTATTGGGGCATGAAACTGATTTTTGTCCCGTTTCTCTTTTCTCACAGGGACCACTCAAGAAGGACCGTATCATCAAGGAAGAGACTGCTTTAAGTCCTCAACAAATGCCTCTGCTGTGTTGACTGTCAACATCATTCCTGTTCTGCAGAGTTATTTAATAAACAAACAAAAACCCACAGAATGTGTCATGTCCAATTTATAAATGACTATGCCTGAAACTAAGATGTGTAGGCTAAATTCAGAGTCGTAGGACAATGTTTGTTAATGCAGAGACGGAAGTAAATCTGTTTGGTTTATATTGTAGCTCATCTTGAGTCAGAATGTGGTGAAGTTGATGGCTGTGTCAGTTCATTTAGCACAGCTATTTAATGGGTTACAAAAGGCTTCTGAACAAATGTTGCATTTTGACTCATGAAAAATTAAATTGGGGCTTAGCAATATCTCCTATCACTGTGATGGGAGACTAGATATTGTCTTGGATTATGAATATTGTAAAATGGCATAAATCTGTTTTCCTGGTTAAGTGCTGCATTACAGACTGACTCATAAGTTTATTTTTGGGAACACACAAATAGTCAACCCTGCAATATCTATAGAGGTATTTGGTCCCAATTGTGATATTTGTTTCCCCATCACCCAACCCATAGAAGTGTGTAACCTTTTGGAGGACTGGCCTTTTTATAGTGCGGTGATCTCACACAAAACCTATGCCAGTGAATTTCAGTGGGAGGGGCAGTAAAAATACAAATGCCATACTCTATTACAGGTAAAACTCTTGTGGTGCAATGTACTTTAAAGTACAAAAGTAATACTTGATACTCAATACAGAAAATGGATCAATATCAATGAAGACGACATTGCCAAAGCATCATAATAAGAAATGAGATTATAAAAAGTACAGTAGCTCCTTCTGAGCTGTAGTGGAGTACAAGTACAATGTAGTCAGCCTGTGAATAATTATTTAAAAGTTTGATTAATCTGACTTTTCTCAATTAATCAATTAGTTTTGGTCTATAAAATGTTGAAAAAATGTTAATCAGTGTTTCCCAAAGCCCAATATGACGTCCTCAAATGTCTTGTTTTGTCCACAACTCTTAAGATATTCAGTTTACTGTCATAGAGGAGTAAAGAAAACAGAAAATATTTTTTCTTAAATTACTCAAACCAATTAATTTAATAGTTAACTAATCGAGTAATCGTTCCAGCTCTACAAGGTAACATGAAATGGAAATACTCAATGACGGTACAAGTACTTGGTTGCGTCCCGCCTCCACTAACTGAGCTTGTTAAACCCCATCAGCCTGAGCCCGGCCTCCTGTACTGCAGCTGAAAAGGTCGACATCAGCTGTGAGGAGAGCGGCCACCTCTGCAGAACTGATGGACAGCGAGACGCTCGCTTTAGCTAACATTGCATGTTTTAACTGGCTATATGTGTCCTTGAGCTGTAAGGCTTGTATTCGGCTGACATCAGAACTCTAGCAGTCACGGTACGGTAATTAAGCCCCGACATCATCCATTCTGACTCATCACTGCCAAAACCAAAAAACCTCCTCTTCAGCAGGTAATGAGGAAGACCCTGAGAGGGCTCCGCGGGCCATTTAGATGTCCTGCAAAACGCCTCTCTGAGACATCTCTGCATAATATTCAGCACTCTTAGCAGAAATGTGGATTTCCTGTAAGGATTTTTTCAAGGTCCCACCTCCTTCTGCAGTCGAGGGAGTTGAAGGACAATTGTTCTCCGTTGAGCCACATTTCAAGAGTCTGACATTTTCTCTACCAAAGCAGAAAATATCCTCCAAAGGACACTTGTGATGAACGGGAGCCCCGAAAAAGAAGCTGTCCACGTACAGGCGGCGGGAGGAAGGAGCAGGGTGAAGCCCCGTGTCACTGGAGATGGTCCTGCTGTTACATAATAACCTCCAGAGGCTGTGACCTCTGACCCTTCTGCAGAGCAGCAGCTCAAAGCTCCCACGCTGCTCTGCTTTACATAACGCCCCCTCTGCTGACGGTGACCGGTAACGGTGTGCACAATTATGCCATTAATTGCTCCCTGTGTCCCATTCAGGTGAGGTTTAGTGTCCCAGCAGGCGCTCTCTTTATGACCCCGCACATCTGCTCAAACAGCATCTCTGTGCACTTTTCATAAAGGCCTGTCTGCACCTTTCCCCCCATTAGTTCAGTCCTCCATCATCTCAAATGAGCTCTGCTCAGAGCCGGGGACCAGTGGAGCCGGCAGGAGGAGGATGAGGAGGAGGAGGAGGAGGACGGCTGGATTCAAAGAAGAGGGGCTCATTTTACAACTCATTGTTAATAGAAACATTGTTTATTCAGAGTAATAAATTAATGCCAAATAAAAAACTTTTAATATTCTCATATGAAATAATCAATTAATAGCTGCTATTTGTAACTCCAAATAACCTACAGCCATGGACAGATTATGAGATTATGAGACAGAAATGTTAAAGACACCCAATCCTCCTACAGGAGCCAGACCCCCAGACTGAAAGAGACACAACATTACTATAAACGACACAGCTACTTTCTCTTTGTGGTTATTTTGTGTATCTGTGGTTGTTTTACAGCAATATGTAGTAGTTTTGTGTCTTTTTGTGGTACTTTTGTATCCCTTTATTGTCATTTTGCATCTCTTTGTGGTTGTTTTTCATCATTTTGTGTCTCTTTGTCATTCGGCATCTCTTCGACGTTGTTTTGTGTATCTGTGGTTGTTTTTACTTCACTTTGTAGTCATTTTGCAGCATTTCGTGGTAGTTTTTTTTGTCCTTTTTCTTGGTCATTTTGCATGTTTTGAGGTTGTTTGGGGTCATTTTGCATCTCTTTGTTGTTATTTTGCGTATCTGAGGTTGTTTAACTTCACTTTGTTGTCATTTTGCATCTTTTTTTGAGGTTGCTTGTGGTCATTTTGTGTCTCTTTGTGGTTATTTTGCACACCTGTGTTTGTTTTTGCTTCGCTTTGTAGTCATTCTGCGGTCGTTTTGTGTCTCTTTGTGGTTGTTTTTCATCGTCTTTTGGTCGTTTTGTGGCTCTGTTGTAATTTTGCAGCTATTTGTGGTGGTTTTGTGTCTGTTATCATTTTGCAACTTGCAATTTGTGATAGATTTTTGCGTCATTTTGTTGTAAATTTATTTTTTTATCTCTTTGTAGTTGTTTGATATTCCAACAAGAAATGTTAACAGTCACTTCGTACAGAGGTTCGGTTCAGTTCATTGCACCCAGTAGAACTTTTCAGTGATCTATCCATGATACTGACAAGCCAACTGTGGCTCAGAGGAAGAGCAGTTCATCCACTGATCAGAAGATCGGCGATTCGATCCCCGGCTCCTCCAGTCAAAATTGCTCCTGAAGGCTGTGCATATAGGTTTGTGTATGAGTATGTAGATGAGATCCTGATGGGCAGGTTGCATGGCAGCCTCTACCATCAGTGTATGAATGTGTGTGTGTGTGAATGGGTGAATGTTGACATGTTGTGTAAAGCGCTTTGAGTGGTCAGAAGACTAGAAAGGCGTTATATAAATGCAAGTCCATTTATGTGACTCTGTGACGGAGACACCAGGGGCGGCCAATCAGATTCCCCTGATTAGTTCAGTCTTTTATCATCTCAAATGAGCTCTCAACGAAGCCAGTATAGTCTCTGTCTCTACTTTATGTGTGTGTGTGTGTGTGTGTGTGCTGTCCTGCAGCGGAACCTCCAGTCCAGTCCTGAGGTAGCAGCTGTTGCTAGTGGGACAGCAGCCAGGTAACCAGGGTGCATGCTGGGACAGCAGCAGGGAGGAGGGCCAAGCGTTTGATTTATGTGAGTGTGTGAGAGTGTGTGCAGTTGCTTGTACGTGTAAGTGGGTGTGTGCATCTGTGTGTGTAGGTGTGTGTCCTGGCATGGCGGTCAGCCGGCTGGCTCAGAGTCAGCGGCGGGCCGTCCTGCAGAGTGAGGGAAGTGGCTGGGTGGTGCTGCAGCGTGGCGTCTGACAGGAGGACAGACTGTCGGAGGGGACGACCACACACTGAAAGCACCATTATTACACTCGACGGAGGCCACGGGCTCGGCTACTGCTGGTCTAGTGGAGACTATCTGTCTGCTTGGCTACTGTTAGGATCCGTTATTCTGCATGGACTGAGTGGAATTTAATTTCGTGCTGGAATAATAAGTCGAAGTCACACAATTTTCTGCCAAAGTTGGTCCAGTTTTATAGGTTATTTCTGTATTTGGATTCATGTCTGTGCCTTCCTCACTGATTCAAAGTCGGTGAGACAAAGGGGATGTATTTCCATGCACCAATCAGGATTTAGAAACATTCCAATGTGAGTCTGATAACAGTTGTGTGGTTGTTTGAAGCAGATAAGCTGAGTTTTTCTTTCAACAAATAAGACCTATGGATGTCTTTATCAAACTTTAGCTTTGATTATTGTATATTAAGTCATTCATATTTAAGGTTATAGAGAAATACTTAACATTTCAGGGGTTTTAAATTATTTATCAAGAAAAAATATAAATTTTTTTTTGTTCCAGCTCCTATAATATGAGGTTTTGCTGCTTTTATGTGTTTTATATTAGTGTAAATTGAATATCTTTGGGTTTTGGACTGTTGGTCGGAGAAAACAAGCTATTTTGAGATGTCACATTGCGTTCTGGACAATTGTGATCGGCATTTTTCAGCGGTTTCAAGCTGATTAATTGATTAATCAAAAATATAATCTGCAGAATCAATAACCAGACATTAATGAAAATAATCAATATTTGGAGCCCCTGTGGGAAGACTGATTTTTTACAAGGTGGTATCAAATGCACCGCCGTTCTCATTCCCAGTGCGTCAAATACCAACGCTTTGTCACGCCGTCAGCGTTCGATGCTGCCGCACAAGGCACCCTTTAGCGCCGGTATGAGTAAACAATCCAATGACTGTGTTTGATTTGTGTTATTTTTTATAGGAGGAGATGTTCAAGGTGCTGTCATTCGTCTCGAAGGAATGGTCTGCTGGGGGTAGGGGGGGTTGTGGTTGTAGGCAGAACCACAGTTGCCCTTTAACAGACGCCCTAAAACTGACATGGATTCAGAGTTGTGACCAGTTGGGATGAGAACGTGTGAAGGAGGAGCTGGAGATGATGTGATCCATTTATAATATAGATGGATCACATCAGCTCCAGCTCCTAGATTCTATATATTGTCTGTGTTACGCGGTTTAATGACTTTTAGATAGCGGCTTGTATTATTGAGCACAACTCTTTTGGATAGATTCCCAACAAGAGGATTTAAAAAAAACATTTACATTCATGCTTTTTATGCTAGAAGTGAGTCACAAGTCATGATGTAAACAGATGGAACAAAAACTGACAATGGAGCATTTCTTTTCTTTTGAATGTAGATAATTCCCATTCATATCATATGTAACGCTGACTAAAGCTTCAGAAGGCAGCAGTCCTCTGTGTTTGTGCATAGAGGACAGTGAGCGTTCCTCTTGGGCCTGCCAGACTGCAGCTCCAGCACCCCTGCACTGTGCCATCAGTATTCCAGGCCCGTTCATGGACACAGCGTTCCCTGAGCTGACGGAGGCAGCAGCCCTGCACACCCGTCTCCCATCTCCATCACGCCACCAGAGGGCAGAGCACGGCGCTCCATTTGCTTCACGCATCCCAGAGCACTTTGTGTGCTGTAGCCTAGTTTGGTTCCTCCTCTTTATCTCTCTCTCTCTTCTTCTTTTTTTTTAACTGCCCTCTATTCAGAGCTGGATTTAAAAAGCTTCAGATGATTTGTAAAATAGCAGTGACACAGCTCAGACTCTTTGGTCCATATATTTTTTATTCAGGGAATGGCGGAGCTTCGTACCGCTTGTATCAGCAGAGGGGGTGATGTGAATGTGTCATGTCAGACTATGTTTGCTCCAGTGATTTTTTTTCTTTTCTTTTTCAGCTGGTTGACCGTGCTTATAGCTCTCTGTTGCTATTCAACTCTGCATGACCCAAAAATAACCCGGGGTGAGCGCAGTCAGCAACTGTTCTCTGGTCAGCACAAACAACAGGCCGCACACACACACGGAGGCTTGCACATGCAGATTCAGTTGTTTGCACGCACAGGAGAAAGATAAACATCCCTCCGACAAAAATCCACACACACATTTCAGGTTGCATTTTGTTGCCACAGCGGTAATTCACAGAGAGTGAATGTCGAACGCTGCAGCCTCCTTTCTCAGTGACTTAAAGTTGGCGGTATGCTTCGGAGGCTTCGGGTGACGCGCCCACGCAGCTCCCATGGGTGCTTGCTTTCTCTGTCCCAGAACGTTGTCCAGTAAAGTCAGAGAAAGGTCATTCGTCGGTTTGATGTGAGGTTATGTAACCTCGCAAGCCTGCCAGAAACTCAAAGCCAGGCTTGGGCAGAGAGAGTGTGTTTGCTGTTAATATTCACAGCCAGGAGGAGACAGTGTGCTCCTCCTCAGGCCTCACCTCCTCACCCCGATACCTCCCCTCCAGGGACCCCACCCCAACATCCACCACCACTTCTCCCATCACACGGCACTGCAGAGACACTTTGATCACCACAGCAGGAATGAGAGAAACAGAGAGGGAGTGAAGTGTTGAACGGTGCATGGACGGAAGGCCCAGAGAGCTGCTCAGGACCTGTGCGATGATGAATTTGGGTGCCATATCTCAATCAAAAACAATAATTTTAAAGGACAATTCAACTTGGGTTGTATTTTTGTAGCTTTAGCCATCATTTCCATTGGCTTTGATCATTTTGTGGTCACCAAAGTAGTTGCTGACATCTTGGAAAACACTGACAATGCCACAACGGGGGGCAGCAAACATGGGCAGTCACAAGAACAGACAGATTAAACCAGGTTATCTAAACCCCTTTTATTTATACTTAAAACCCAAATTAAAGGTGGGATTGGTAAAGATTTTAAGATAGTGTTTTAACCGCTCGTGGCAATTTGGTGTTTCGAAACTGCATTCTCAATTACCTTTGCGTTTAGGCAACAAAACTACTTGGTTAGGTTTAGTAAAAGATCATGTTTTGGATTAAAACAAGTAGGCCTTCACCACTTTTGGTTTCACACGGGACACAAGAGGCGGTCTCCTGGGTACCTTGATTAGAAACGTATTTGTGATGCGTTAAAATCAAACGTAATCGGGGAGAAAATACGTTCCCTCGAAACGTAATTGACAATGCAGTTTAGTAATATGGAAATGTCCTTTTTAGGAGACCAGGCACTTTTTTGGCAACGTCACTGTGTTCCTAGATCTCAGCTTTAATTACGTGACAGTAGGTGAGTACAACATTATCACAAAAGATAGAAATGCTCGCCAAACCTATCTAGTTATCCATTTTACTATTTTCAAAAACGATCAAGCCCCTATTTTATATTCTCAAAAGCCAAGGATTATCAAGACCCAGAAGTGAAGGTTAGAAATATTACACATCTACACTTACAAAAACACACAAAAGCAGACCAGAAGAGAGGTTTCCCTCCGTCCTCTCTCTCTTTCCTCTCGTCCTATTTCCAATAAATGACCCTTTGTGCCCTCCAGCAATCAGAGCATGGAAATCTGGCCTCTGAGCATTACGGGGCCCTCCTGCTCCGGCTGGGGGAGGAAGCTGTCATTAGTTTGGAGCGCTATAATATCATTAGTATTAGCGCTGGAGCTCTCGCCCTGACCCTCCCTGACATCACTGTGCAGTGGCCAACGCTGTTAGCCTGCCAAAGAAACAAAAAAAAAGAAACAGCTTTGACTCTTCAAGGGCATGTCTCGCTTCCTCTGGACTCCAACTCCACTCTGCGAGGAGGAAGAGGAGGAGGAGGAGAATAAGTTTCATCCCACACCGCATTTCACGTGATGTACAGTATATACAAATTACAGTGCATTACTTTTCGTATAGCTTCAAACGGTGTGTGAGAACAGCCTGCCAAGCAAATAGTTTTACAATCAATCTTCAATCTGACTGTATTATTTCTCTGTAACTTGCAACCCTACATACTAAAGGTCAGTCTGAAACCCGGTGTGAGCCTATGTGAGGCCTTTCTTGAATATTAAAATTTGATTTAAAAGGTTAACAATCCCCAAACTTCTCACACTCCCAATCTGGGATAGCACAGTTGATGTACAGATGTTTTACTTGCTGTCTCGCAGGTCCGACTGACAAAATATGTGACAAGTTGAAAAAGTTATGAGAGAAAAAGACAGAGAGACAAATGGGCGAGGATATGTCTAAGAAGAGGAGAGGAGAGACAGACTTATTCATTCCTAAAACATATTAAAAATGTGAGATTCAGACGCCTGCACCGGGGCCAGGTGCTGCTTTATGAGAAAGCCAGTATCTGTAAGCCCCGCGCGCACGCGCACACACACGCACACTCACACACACACACACACACACACACACACACACACACACACACACACACACACACACACACACACACACACGCACACACACACACACACACACACACACACACACTTTCTCTTTAATGTAATCCGGGCTTGTAAAATGACTTCTGCTTATGAATTCTGAATAAAGATGGCTATACATTTTTAAAAAAAGAAGCCCTTTTCATTTAGACTGCTACGTTGACATATTTCAAATTTATGGAGAGCGGCTTGTGTCAGTGAACTCAGATAATAGCAAATCAGGATCTCAGCACTTTTTTCTAATGAAACTTTTTCTTATTTGATGAATCTGCTGGCCTCTAAACTTGGGGAAGTACTACACACTGTCAAACAGAGCTGTATTCACGCTGCGAATTTTACTTATTTAGTCTTTTTAAAAAAAAAATGTTTAGGAAGTAACCTCTCTCTGCACTCAACACATCCCCCCTTTGTCTCACAAATAGAGTTGCTTTGTATATCTGCATATGTGAGGACTTCCTCTCACATATACACACTTACGGCAGTATGTCAGGCCCTGAAACGATGCTTTTAGTGCGGTGGTGTAGAAAGGTGTTGGATGTTCACTTTACAGGGAAAGCGCCTGCTGGTGTTTTTGCAAACCTGTGTTTCTTTCTCAGGGATGTCTGTGTCTTACATGCTGTCTTCTTCGAGGTTTCTTACCTTGAAGAGAGAGAGAAAAATATGCTCACTGGGGTATGACGGATCTGTATAAAACTACCATGTAAAGAACGTTTTGATGAATTGTAAGTTAAAAAAACAAGCTTATGAAGTGTCTGTACATACATTAAACTCAGTCTATAGTTGTATAATTGGCACAAAGTTGAGGTAAAGATGTTTTCTGACTCTATTAATCCACTTATTCATATCAACATTAGGGTTTTTTTGTCAAACCAGTACTGATATTTTTGGATTGTGACTCCCAGCAGTCGATTACAGCGTGTTATCACCATTTTACAACAGCAGTCAGAGGCCGTGGTTTCAGCAGAGCACACAGGGTTTTATGTCTGACAACTCAGCTTTTATTTTTATGGCTGTATGAAGGCTGGTGCCAATATATTTTAGAGTGAAGTTGCCAAAAGCCAATATTTTGTGTCGATATTCAGTGTCTGGAAAAATTGGCCATTTTCAGGCCTAAAACTGTTTCTAAAAGCATTTCTTCATCCCATGTTTTCGTCAAATCGGTTCTCACTAACATAGAAGTACAAGAGCAAACACACACAGACACTTAACACTTTCTATGATGCCCCTTGTCTATAATGCATTATAAAACATACTTACAATGCCTTATAGACATGGGCGTCATAGAAAGTGTTCATTTGTACTGCTTTTCTTGTGAGGACCCTTGCTGATATAATGCTTTCCTTACCACAAACATTAAAGGTGTGGATGTGCTTCAAACAAAGTGAATATCAGAGCCTTCAATAGTGTCTGAACCCCCGTCCCTCGCACCTTTCCTACGTTGGATTTGGGGGGGGGCTATGTCTGAAATTGACGATCCAACAAGCGCCTCGACTTCACGTAGTAATTGGCCCGGTGTATGGAGGTGAGAAAGTAGGCAGTGTTTCTCACGTCTCTCATTTTGCACACAACTACTTCTGTCACTTTTCATGTGTTTCAACTGAGTGCAAACACCACGAATGCCTTTGAGGAAAGTCTGTTATAACTGTCTGTCGTGTGGGCCTTTGTAACACGTATAAAGACCTTTGTACGACCAAACACATTTCTTAACGCATGATACTCTGTATGTTTGTATGAACATACAAAACATCAGACAGAAGTGCAAGAAGAGCCCCACACACACAAACTACTACTTTACTTGGAAGGACACAGCATTGACATAGTCCTAACCCTTACTTTAACCTTAAAGTCTCAACTCTAACCCTAAGAGGTCTTAACCCTAAATTAAATGGTTAACCTTGCGGGGACCTAATTATTTGTCCTCACACTGTGACTATCACTGATTAATACAAGTCCACACTCATCCCATCCCAATATCTTCTCTAAGGGGTCACAAGATGATTAATGAGATAAGAATAAAAACTATTAAATTGTGTTTTGAGGGTCGAAGGTCATGTCTGACCTTGGGGAACAGTAGTTTGACATTACACTCTTAACTCAACGTCAACGCACTTTCCTTTTTCCGGAGCTATTAACAGCATCTTCATCAGCCAATTGAGTTAGTTGACTGTCAGCTCTGATGCCTACAAACATTTCAAACCATTGCACTGTTGAGTAACATCCAGTTATACACAGTTTGAACCTCTCTACCGTGTCAGAAAGTAACTTCTGCAGCAGAGGAATTTTGCTCTGTACTGTTTTTTTTTTATCATCATGTGATCCATATGTGAAACTTTGGTCACAAAACAATTGAAAGACAAAACAAAAACAGATGAAAGCTCTTAAAAGCGGACATTGAGTTCAGATTATTTTGTAAAAATTCAGTTTATTTCTTCTGACTCTGAGATTTGCTTGTTTCTTGTAAGACACTGGGTTCGCTCGGCCTCTAAAAATACTTCAAATGAAACAATCAGACTAAAAAAATGTCCACACTGAGATTATAACCTGTTATGAAGGTCACAAGTGGACAACTGCTACTCTACTCAGTTTACCATGAAGATACTATACTTTCAAGCCTAGTTTATTTTTTTGCTTTCAGCATTGCAGATACGATGATGTGACAGACAGATAAGTGTTAGTGCTGAAAACAAGACGGTGTTATTAGGTAAAGTGTGTTAGAGACACGCAGTGAAACATGGTGATTTGTTCCCCCTAGGGTTCGTATTTTATTCATCAGGACTTGATGCATCCAAGTATAGGATCATTCGGTTTTGGCACCTTTAAAGATTTCATTTTCAATTTGAACAACACATTAAAAATCAAAAGAAATAAAGAAATGACTAAGGCTGTGTGAGTTTTAAAAATAAAACACATACATACATATATTTATATATTTATAAAGAAATCAACCAAACCATTTAAAAAAGCAGTTTTGTTCAATGTAGATTGTTTGGTTTGTCTCACAAAAGCAATAAGATCAAATTAACGAAATAAATAAAAAAAGAAAACATAAGAAAAGTACACATGAAAACATTAATACTTTAGCGTCTTTGCTTTTTTTCCCCTTATAATTATTAACCTTTAAAACTTAAGTTTCTCAAGAGCAGATTTGCTGTAATTTTATAGCATGCATTTAATTTCTGAAATTGTGAGTCACTTAGCTTCTCTTGTACTATTTCATTATTTAACTTGTTTTTATTTTTGTGTTTGGCGTCCTCTTCTTTTCCTTCCCCTCTGCTCCTTCCTTTTTATTTTGTAGAAGTCGTGTTTGGAGTCTTTGTGAACTTTGACCCCTTTTGTTGGCTCTTTCTGTTAAGGGGTTCAACTCTCCGTTACGACCCCTCCCAAAAAAAAGAAAGCGAACAGGGACTGAGAAAAAGACGAGAAGGTTCTATTAAAAGAATAGATATTATTCTACTGTTGACTGTCTGCGTCTGCCTCTGGTGGCATCTAAAGCACCTTCTCTGGTTCTCGACCTTCAAACCAACAGAGTCTTTTCTCATCCTACCAACAGCGCTTGGTTTAGTTAACTTGTTTTTTGTTCTTTTTTGCTTCGGTAAAGTCTGTAACTCTTGATTATTAACGTAATAATTTATTTATAAAAGTAATACATATATATATATAGTACCTTTGTTAGAGATTACAGATTGGGCTAATTCTTACTGAATCCCAAACTGTAACAATTCACAGTTTTAATGCAAATAATGAGTCAATAAATAAAAGAGGTGTGTATCTGAGCGGTGGGCTTGCTGAGGGGGAGCTTGACCTGTTGCTCCAACCAAACATGTGGGGCAAAACTGTCAAACCAAAGGGCTATGAAATCATGAAATCTTTATCTCATAAATGCCCACCCCCCCACTCCCACCCTCTCTTTCAGGGCCCCGAACCTCATAAACAAACCCTGCGCAAAAAAATGACCCCCTCTCGGGACACCCTGACCCATTCTCGCTGTTCTGCTGTTCAATCCAGGAACACAGCAGACTTGTTGAAACTCTCAACAATGGAAATGGAAAAGTCATGCAGCTGAACAAAAAGAACAAATGTCTATAAACATGGAAATCCATCTTCTCCTGGGGCGTACTGCACCCACAGGGGTTCCCGTGTCTCCTGCTCTCCGCCGGGCCGCCCTGGCCTGTGTCGACTCCCTCATACCGGCGTGGTGCGGCGGTTCGCTGTGTTGGTCTGGCTCGAGTCTTTCAGGTCCTTCTGGATGCAGTTGTGGACTTGCAGGAAGTTGTGGTCCCTCTCAGAGTTGTAGGTGGCGGTGGGCGTGCCGGAGGACTTGAGGGTGTCCCGGGGCAGCGTGTACATGGAGATCTCTGTAGATGGCAGCGCGCTGAAGCCCTTGAGGCCCACCGGCGAGGTGTCGCGGGAGTGTGACGGGTCTGTGGAGCGGGAGGAGGAGCGCGAGCGACGTCTGTAGCGGTAGCGGTAGCTGGGGATCCGCGTTATGGCCGAGCCTTGGAGGTAGTCGGCTGCGCGCGCCCCTATTCGGAGCTGCCGATGGCGGTCGATGAACATGTGCACGGCCAAGACACCCACCATCTCAGCCATGATGAAGGAGAGGGCGCCGAAGTAGAAGGACCAGCCGTAAGAGTAGCTGTTCTTCTTGGAGTCGCTTTTTGAAGGGTCCCCCGCGTTGGCTGATATGTACACGATGATCCCGATGATGTTGCTCAGGCCTGAAGGGTCGGGGGTGGGGCGGGGTGCAGGATGGAGAGAGGTGGGTTGTGGGTAAAGAAAACAAGACACAAAGTATCAGTCAGGATGAGCTCATAGGCCGAGTTATTCTTAGTGTATGCTTAACTTAATAAGCAGTATCATTCTGATTCATATACTGTACACAGCGTATTAAACCTGTCCAACTCTCCAACATCACTGATACTGAGACTCCTAATCTTTGCTCTTTCAGTGAGTTCAGTTCTTGATGCAGATCATATAGGACAACATAATCCACATTCCCATCATACATCCACATATAAATACTTTGACTTGTTCGTGAAGTCACACATGGAGAGATGTTTGACATGGTATATCTGGGAAGATGGATCGTAGGGAAAGTGTGTCAGGGACACCGTATTTTTAGAGATGAGTCCCAATGGATGGCTTTTAGCGCATCAACAGGATCAAGAGAAAAGAAAAGAGGACAGGAGAAGGAAGAATAGAAGAAGTGACTTGTAGCTGCAGTACAAGAGAAGACCGATGCATCCGTGGCCTTTTGAATTGATGTGGTGGTATAATGTTAATCGCAAAAGAAGTGAGTAATGACAACTTATGCTGTGTCTCAATTTTTGTACTTCTGTACATACACTTGCTATTTTGAGTGCATAGGTGCGTTCACACTGACAAATAATGCAGTGCACTATGAGTACCTGTACTCAAAACGGTCACAAAGTGTGACACTTCTCACCCTCAACGGTTCCCATCTTTGCTATGTAGCAGAAGGGGAGGGACCAACAATCTATTTTAAAACTTGTGAAAAGGAAGCTGCAGCGGCTGCAATTGAAACAGCCAATAAACAACTATACAAATTTAAGTAATACATGTGTTTTTTCCCAGGACTGTCAAAGTCAATGCGATAATAAAGTGTTAATGCAAATTTGTTTTAACGCCACTAATTTCTTTAACGCATTGACACAACTTGTGATTTTTAGGTTGTAGCGGGCTCAGTTTTAAAGCTAAAGTGAAGATACTGATATCACATGAAACTAAAAAACCTAAGGATTCCATTGGTTCCAACCATGTCATACTAGCTTGTCAATAAAAAGGCTAAATAACGCTTCAAACTTACAATACATTTTGGCGAGGAAAAACTGGCATGGCCATTTTGACCTCTGACCTCAAGATATGTAAAATGGTTATAAAAGTGTTATGTAGCATGCACTGTAACCACTCGGCTACCAAGGCGCTCCCGACTGTGGTCAGCCATCGTTCGATAAAACTGGTCTAATTCAAAGATACATTTGTCAAAGACACATGAGGTGCTTGCCTCCTGTCTTACGTTGTGGGCGTAGGACTCACCTGCAGACACAAAGAAGATCCCTGCGCTGAGGATGATGTTGTGGCGTGACTTGTAGAACTCACTGGCAGCTATACACAGGCCTCCCATGAAGAGCAGGATGACACTGAGGATGGGGAAGATGCTGGAGGCTCGCACCGCACCTGGAAATCAGCGGAGGAAGGGGGGGGTGGGGAGGAATGCGAAGGGAGAATGGGATGTGATTTTGGTGTTGAGGAGAACAGCCAAAAGGGGAGAACAAAGAAAGAGAGGAAATGGCAGCGGTGAGTGCAGGGATGAGAGAAACAAAGAGAGAAAAAAGCACATTAGAATCCATTTCAGCATCTGCTCCTTGTGTGTGAGCACATCCTAATCAACACCCCATCAGGCCTGTGAAAGACTCCATCAACACTGTCTAGTGAGTGTGTATCCCCACAGTGAGCCTGTTACCCAACCTTATGTAATCACACCGCTTCACTCTCCCTCTCTCTCTCTCTCTCTCTCTCTCTGCACACTTCTCCGCAGACCGCCGAGCTAACTGGCTGCTTTATGTAGCATCATGTGAACGGCAGTCAACAGAAGTGCTACGGGGCTCTGGCATGCATATCAGCCGGGGCCGCAGTGCAGAGGGATGCAGCCCGCGCGTCCTTGAAGCAAAACAGCGTCCTTGCAGCTAATTATCAAGAAGGAAAAACTGGAGGAGAGGGATATGATGGTAGTTCTGAGGTCAAGCCAGGGTCAAAAAAAGAGCCGCGCCCTCAGGTGTCAGGTCAAATTAGAGTCATAGTGGAGTTTGAGGAGCAGACAGTTGTTGTTTCCTAAACCTGTCCATTTGTTTCACCTCCAGCCATCCTTTCACTTCCCTCCATCCTCCCCCCCTCTCTCCTGTTTAACATGCACACTTAAAGTTTCATCAGGCTGGTTAAATTTTCACCACTTCACCTCATCTCCCCACGTGGCTGCCGCCTCAGCACTTTCCCAGCTTCTCCCCAAAGTGCTGACGCCGGGCTGGGTGGCTCTGTGCTGAACTCGGCCGCCTGCACCTCCACAGGGACCCGCCGGGGCTCCTGGCGGCCCATCTGCCTGCCTACCTGCTGCCATTCATCCCCCACCACCACTACCACCACCACCACCCTTCTCTCTATCAGAGATTCACTTATCCTCTACCCCCACAACAGCCCGAAGGCTTTGTGGAGCCCGGCCCGGCTCAGTGGGAAAGCCACCCTCAGCCCACCACAGGGGAGCTGATAGGCAGCAGTCAACAGCTGCAGTGCAGGAGAGCGGCCAAGCGATGGCCACGGCTGGTTGGATCATGGCTCACCCTACACAGGGCTCTCTCCGCAGTAACCACAGCGAGGCCAGTGCCTCATGAGGCTCTGTGTGCTGCTTCATACTGTATGTTGTCCGTTAAGGCAGAAAAGCAGCACATAAGAGCAGCGCAGCGCATTTATCATTCATCACATCAACAAACTGTTGAAACAACTTGGTGGCTTGGTCAAGCTTCGAGGAGCACCAGCTTCATGT
The DNA here is from genome assembly GCF_015220745.1 of Sebastes umbrosus. Taxonomy (NCBI): domain Eukaryota; kingdom Metazoa; phylum Chordata; class Actinopteri; order Perciformes; family Sebastidae; genus Sebastes; species Sebastes umbrosus. The sequence continues at coordinate 16,931,522 of NC_051282.1, read as the reverse complement.
TTTAACCCTAAGCACTTAAATAATATATCTGATGGCGAAAAGACAAGACCATTTTTGTTTTTTGCAGATGCTATTAGCAGGTGTCAGTAGCCAACAATACTACTTGAACCCGGAGCGGAATAGCCAATGTGGCTAGGGTGTATAGCATAGCAGAGACAAGCACCAAGGTGTCCGTAGCCAACAATGATATTTGCAATCGACCTGGGCACACGGTATATACTGTATGTGTATATGTACTGTATGTACATTTTTCCTAAACCTGACCAAACTGCGACCGAAAATAATAATTTAAAAAACAGAAAATAATAAGTCAATTAAGTGAAAAATAGGGTTCTTTCAGGACTTAAACTCCATCTCCAGGGCTGGAATTGGACCCATTCATCCACCACCACCTGCTCCTGGCATGTACTTTGCCATGTTGTAATATGAAGATATAAAAATTAAATGACAAGAGTGATTTTGGTGAAAATAAGAAGCCAAGATGTTGGTTTAAAGATCCCCTCCAGACGTGTTGTAAGACCTTTAAAAATACTCTCCTACTTGACTGTAAAATACATTCCCCAAGTTCCTACATCATACTTGTCTAGATTGGTTTCTTATATGACTTCTTCATCACGTGTTGTTGGGTAAAAATGTCAGTGTCCCATAATGATCTAAATGCTGTTTCAGAAACATTTATAGGCTTGTGATGTGAAATGGTCTGAAGGACGGTGACATCAATCTGTTTAGAGTGAATATTTCAACAACTACTGGCCAGATTGATGTGAAATTTCAGACGGTTATTTGCGGTCAACCCGCTGAGGTCAGAATACTAATGATTTTGGTGACCCTGTGACCTCTCTGCTTGTGCCATCATCAGGTCAAAACCTTTCATTTGTACACAAGAAATATCTAATGGTTTCTAATGGTCATGAGGTTTCTACACAAGATGTTTCATTTTCTAATGGGCAGGTTGCCTTGACATTTGGTGAACACTTTAATGCACCCAAACTGATAAATTGATTAGATTCTAATGACCCCAACAAACATTACATTTTCATCCCAAACACGGGGTCATTAGAAATAAATAATCAATATGATGATCATTTATGTCGGGTATAACAAGCAAAGCAGGCTGTAGAGGCCACTTGTGTGTGGAAGAGAAATACAATAAAAATGAATTTAGTAATCCATCACTGAAAAAACAGCAAGCCCCTCTTGTTTGCGGCTTGTGGTTTTCAAAGTAAAAGCTCTGTTGTGTCTTGTGTGTCATGTAAATGTTTTTTATTTCTTTTTTAAAACTGCATTTTTTCATTTGATTTTTAATTATTAATTTGGATATTCATTATTCTATTTTTAAATGATGTATTTGTTGATTGTTTTATATTAATTTGTTATTAATTCCTGTGATTATTGTCTGATTGGAATCAATTCACCATGACCCTCGTGGTCCTCCATACTTGTGTCACTTTTTATTTAGTACTTTACTATTTACGTGTGGTTACAGGACATCAGTTAATAAATATTGTAGTCATTAATACATGTGTTAGCTTTTCTATCTTCCCATTTGTGTATAAAACCTTTAAACTTGACTGAATAAAAACAGCATCATCACTTTTATGATAACAAGATGGAAGCTGAAGAGCGTTTTGCATCACTAGCGAAGCACCTTTACGAATGTGTTTTTGACCCGTCACCTTAATGTCTCTGCTCCCTGTCCCACCTGTGTTCATCATGTCATCATTCAACATCATGACGTGCTTATCGCTTTCTTTAACCTTGACTGAAACAGCCCCGGCGACTGAGCTCCAATCTGTGTGATGAAGAAGACTTTAATGCCGTTATTCACCATCCTGTCTGTCTCCGTCTGCTGCAGACAGTCATCTTTTCTTTCTCTCTTTCTTTCCATCTCTCTCTCTCACTTAATTCTCACTCAGTCAAAGCGCAAGACGATTTGAAAGATAAAGCGCCGTCTCGCCCCCCCACCTCTCTCTCCCTCTTGTCTCCTTGTGCGACCAGAGGGGATTGTGGGGTTTAGGGTTACCGGTGAGGTGAGTTGATTAAATATTAAGTTGTCCTGAGAGTTGACCCTGCTCCTGTGTCCCGCTCTAAATGCATCACTCTTCCTAAATTCTCTCCCCCGTCCGGGCCTCCATCCCGTTAACCCTGAAGATATTGACACGGCCGCTCACAGCACATTACCTGGGAGAGGGCACCGGGGCTCTTTTTCATCCATCAGCTTCATTTGCAGAGACATAAGAGGGATAGAGGGCCAGACCAAATGTATTGATTGTTGACAGAGGGGCTGTTTAATAGTGCCGGATCTCAAGGTGACTCAAAAGTTTAAGAAACCTCAGAAAGGCTCCGATACAGACAAATGAGGAAATGGTTTAAACTGTTTAAACTTTAAAGATAATTGATCTATTACGCTTTTGTGCTTCTTCTTTCCTTTAGTGTGTTATATAGTTTTTTGTGCCTGTAAAAGGTAAAAAAAGTCCAAAGTCCACAGCAAAGGGAGTTACTCTCCCCCACAGAAACACTGCTCCTGAACTGCATGAAACGCCTTGATTGAAGTCCTGCCCTTTTCTTCCGAATGTGGTGATGTCACCAAGTAACACATTTGCATAATACCTGCTTAGAGGTTAGTTTAGCACGCCCTCAAATAAAGCTAGCCCCAAGCACAACTGATATGACACAAGTAAAACGTTTTTTGAACATTAAAGCATGTAAACATGTTCACTCAAAATACGAGTATACACCTGAAAAATGAGCATGATGTGTTGCATTTAACGCATGATTTTGCTTTTTTTATTTGACTAATGCCAGGCACACACTACACGAGAATCAAGCCGATTATGAGCCTGATTCCTTCACACGATTGGATATCGTAATAATTATAATAGGTTATTTGTTATAATAGGTATGTAATAGGTATTTGTTACTTAAATATTTAATTTATAATAAAGTATAATTAAATGGTTGTCACTGTCCACTCATATTTATCAACATGAATCCCAATTAGTATATGACTCTGGGAAAAATAATATGCAAGATTAACATATTGTTTGTTTTCATGGTGCGGCCTCGAGGAATTGTGGGTTGGCATTATCTCCTTTCCTTTGGTAAAGGATGCTCCAGTGTATCCTATGCTAAAGCAGATAATAAAGGAAGCATTGAAGCACTTTTCCTTAGCATTTAGAGAATTCGACCAGCTCTTATTATGGCTGCTACTCAGATACTTCCAGGTCATTTCACTCCGTTAGGAACCTTCTTAAACAAAAAAGACTTTTCGACTGCAGCCCAGGTTTGCTGCCCCTGTGTTTGGCTGCAGATGTTTCATGTCTGCATATTACTGAGTGTGTCAGTGTTCTCATATGAAGCTCAGACAGCAGCGTGTCCGAGCAGCTTGTTGCCGTGCCGACAGTGGGAATAGTTGGAGGGGAGACGGGACAATAACTATGCCCCGAGGCAGAGAAGCTGCTTCTATCTGAGAGGCCACCTATTTAAAATCAACACATTCTGGAGGTTTCACATCTTCACTTTCCATCTTTTAAGGCTCGGCTGAGCCCCTGTCAGCGTTGTGGATCCCGCCTGGAGGGACGTTTAAGCACAGCAGCACCCCGGGGGGAGGCAGGCAGAGAGACTGACAGGCTGACAGATAGACAGGGACTAGTCTCTGCTGTGGAACAGGTCCATGGTACTCTGTGTTTAACAGTCCTGCACAGCAGGGGGAGTCAAATATATTGATTTGTTGATATATCGAGCTGATGTTGACCTTTTATTAAACATTAGCTCTTGGCTGATAATGTCAGCCACCTCTGACATATTATTGAAGGTTTCTTACAGATCTGACAGAAGCTCACACAGTGAAATGTGATTTTTTTTGGTGTTTATTTTACTTGTTTCAGCTGCTTGTGACAACTTAAAGGTTGAAATAAATAAGATATAATTGAGATATAATGACAATTAAAAGCAAATAAAAGCCTTCATGAACTTTAGTCTTGTAGTGGGTGATGATTTAATTTCTATCCTGAAACAAATTTACTAAAAATGTTTTTTATGCATGTGATAAATGAAGACACAGGACCTTCGACTTAATAAATACTGACAATTCTTATTCGTTTTTTCATCATTATAAAATAATAAAAAAATAAAAGTCACATTTGGACTCATTAAAAGATAGGAGAAGAGGAGAAAAATAATATGTTTACAAAAATACAATTATGAACCTGAAAATGAGCATGATAATCCTCTTTAACACTGATGCATCAATGCACATAGTTTGCTGTTGTAGCTGTTCGAGGTGGAGCTGCAGTAGTTTTGCACCAACTTAGGCTCAAAGATGAAAATAGCTTCTCGAAACTTTATCTATGGTGCAACTTTGGTGCTATTCATCAACTGTACATATGTTACAACTTGACAGCGTAAGCGACACAGGAGGGCCAGTGAATGTCGATGATCTCAGCCAGGGTGACATTATAAAGTATATTAGGGCTGATGGGATGACTACAGTCCCGGGAAAGGAGCCGTGGCGACGCTCCTGTGTGGTAAAACGCTGTCAATCTCCGGCTGCTGGAAAACAACGACCCCGTACAAATGAAAGCTTTGACCTCGGTGCTAATAGCTAATGACAGCGGCGACCTCCGCAGCGTCTTGTGTTTCTGAAGCTCGTCCCACATGAAAGGATGCTCCAGGGAGCCCAGTGATTAGCAGCACAGAGGTTGCCGTTTTGATTTGGGTCGAGGTCACGATCACAGAGAGCGTTGCATCTTCTGTTTTTTCCCCCCCACGACACCCACATTCATGTAACACCCAATTACGCAGTGTTTCTGGGGCTCAACACCGGCTCTGATGACACATTACGCTGCGTTTTAACATGTTTTCTGGTTGTTCATGTTGAAAGTTGCGAATTGCGAAGCATTGGCCATTTGCTGAACCCCTTTCCCGAGCTTCCCAATACAAGAGTAAAAGCGTAACGAGTAGATTAAACAATGTGTTTATCTGCTCTAACGTAAGTTAACTAGCTTACTACTGATAGTAGTAATATTGTGTTACTTCCAAAGTCAAGAGGGATGTTATTAGCTTACTAACTACCTTATTTTGTGGGGTTACAGGTAACGCTAGAAAAATACCTGTTCAGGACCGGAACATCTGCTGTATGTAGTTGTAGTTCAACTCAAATGAGACTGAATGTTTGAAGGCAAATTGCATCCTTTCTCAAACTCTTAACTGATTTCTATTCATACTGTTTGTCTCGTGTTGATTGGCACTTTTCTGTTTACCTTCACTATCACTGGTTGTCTTCCTGTCAGTAGCCAAAATGAGAATTGGCACACAAGCTTACATTCCCCCAGATGGAGGAAATCTCATCTACTTTGGTTTTACTGAGCAAGAACACTGAATATTGTCCGTGTTTGTTTCCCCTGATCCTTCATAATCACATGTAGGAGGAGGCGAGGAGTTGCCCAGAGAGAGGATGGAAGAATCAAAGTCAGAATCAAAGTTTAAAGTTATGGTTCAAATAAACTTCCAAAGCTGCTTATTCCAGCTGGACAAAATCACTCAAAATGAACATGTAACTACTTATGTGACCTCTAAAACCAAATGGCTACACCACTTCTATGTGGCATATACTGTTGACCTGCTATCTCCCTCTAAAGACTCCCTGCACCCCCTAAAAAAGACAAAAATTGGTCAATGGAAAAATAGGTGTTTTTACAAGTTTTTGCTTATACACTTTGAGTATGAATTTTTCCTTTCCTTCCTGTCTGCACAGGCGGTGTCTGAACGCTCCGCCCGGCCTGTTGGTGGCTGCACCGCGGCCGGAGGAGCTGTAGTAAAAAGTGATGGAGGCCGGTCAGCCCCGCCCGGCGCCCGGTCCTATCATCCTGCCAGCATGCGTGCCGACCGGCTCCCAGAGACACAGGGCGAGAGCAGATACTGTGTGTACTGTATTGATCAGCTCGGGCTGGTGTCCGAGCGCTGGCACTCTTCAGCGCTGGCTGACAAACAACTTAATCAGACTCAACACCCGTGCAGGCCCCCGTGGCTGGTTTCTGCAGCAGCTAGTCCTCCTCAGTGCCATTGTGGCTTCACTCATGCAACCTGAGTAACAAATAGTAAACAATTTCAATATTTACAGCAAAAGTCCACCCTCAATACCAGACTTAAAGAAAAGTCCCTGCATGTAATATTCATCTTGAAATACGGAGTCAAATCTACGTTAGCATTTAAGTCTGAATCTAAATATAGCATTTAAAGGTATTGTTCAACTAAACCTCACAAGCTACTTCTATTCTTCTATTTCTATTCTAGCTATACTCTAAGGACAAAAGGAAGAAGTACTCAGATCCTTTACTTAAGTAAAAGTAGAAATACCATAGTCTAAAAGTACTCCATTACAAGTAAAAGTCCTGATTTCAAACTGCGACTTAAGTAAAAGTACATTATCAGTAAAATGTACTAGTCAAAGAAAAAGGCTGTTTTTATCACTAACAAATACATGTAATCAATTTTTTTGCTTAAAAACTTTACTTAAATGATTAATGGATTATCAAAATATAGTTGTGATTATCTTTTTGTCGAATAAATAATCAATTAATCAACAAGTTTCAGATCTATTTTAAGCACTAAATGGCTGAACAGTTATGATTCTTGTTTAAAACTAGAATCCCAATATTACAACGTATCCTCAAGCAACGGTTCATATGCTATCTTACAAAAAGTTTTTCCTAATTTTTGGTGCGTTTTCCTACGAATGTCCAGCAACATGTAGCAATTTCCACTTGTTACATGCAGTCTTTTCAAAATAAACTTCTGTCTTCACAGGAAACAATTTGGTTAGTTTTAGGCAACAAAATTACTAAGTTAGGTTTAGAAAAAGATCGTGGTTTGGGTTAAAATAACACCGGAAGTGACGTTAAATATGAATTGATTTTGTGGGATATATACAAATTATAGTGCATTACTTTTCGTAGGTATAGCTATGAACGTTGTATGAGAACAGCCTGTCCAAGGGGACGTCTTCATGCTGCTTGTTTTGTCCGTCCAACAGTCCAAAACCCAAATATAGCCTACTAAATTCCCTATCATAGAGGACTAACAAAAACAGCAAATACTCACATTTGAAAAGTCAGAACTAGTTAGTTTACTTAAATGATTAAAGGATTATCAAAATAGTTGCGATTAATTTTCTGTCAAATAACTAATCAATTAATATTTGTTTTCAACACTAAACCTGAACAGTTGAAATGATTCTTGTTTAAATATTATCACAAAACTGAGTTTAATTATATAAATGTGTTGGTTATTGTGGCTCCTGTTGTTCTCCGTCATTTGGAGGTGATTTTTATGAACATTTTAAATATATTAGCGGATATCCATCGGAAGTTAAAAGAACATAGAAACTGCAAAAAATGAAATAATGAAGACAACATAACTGAGTGTGAATATAAACAATGAGACCCAAAATAAGTCATTAATGAATTCCCAGAGGCGTCTTAAAACGTCAAATCTGAACATCTGGGCTCTCAGTCTTGCTCCAGTTTAGAAATGCCAGCGAGTGAGACTTGCATTTATTTTCTAATCAATTCAAAGTCAAACTGCATTGTGCCTGCGAGGTGTGTTGTCAGGACACATAAGCTTTTAGATGCAGGCTGAACGCTGCGTTAGCATTCTTGCAAATTTTGAATTTAGCCACCAAAGCTAATTTCCTTTGTTCGTGCACATTGTTTCACACATTTTAACGCAGTCCGCAGCCTCTCCCAGAGATGTTTGATGCCAGGGTTGATGGGAGGGGGGGGGGTGTTGAGGGGCAACAAGCCTCTTGGTCAGGACGAGGACGATGCAAGGGCTCAGTATTGAGGAAGAGGAGGAGGAGGAGGAGGTGTGGAGGGGATTAATAAGCGTTTGTAGTATTAAATCAATGTGCCTGGGAGCTGAGGCACCTGATTAGCATGACCCTGTCCTGCACATCAGCACATTCTGGGCTGGGGGAGGCTGATTAAGAGCCAATGCTAATTTCCTCTCAACCCTGTCAATGAAAGAGAGAAAGTAAGAAAGACAGAAAGACAGAGAGAGAGAGAGAGAGGTTGGACGCCTTTGTAAAGAGGACAGTGTGCATGTTTATTCATATGTATAGTACATGTGTGTAGTGTCACCATTTGTGCATTAGTAACTGGATAACCCGTTCTCAGTCCCATCATGACCGTTTGGTCAGTGACCCTCGGCATCAGAAACCAACGCACGGAGGCACCCTTTAGCGACAGTACGTGACGAACCGGGCTTTCAACTAACTCCAACGTAAACCAACCCGTGGTGTTAATCGATGATCAGAGCAAGTGACGTAGTATTAATCGCGTGAGAGTCTGCTCAGGCCGGGTGGGAGTGGAGGTGGATGGGTCAAACAAATAAGACTTTCAACCAGGAGGCCGCTGTTAGTGTCCTGTGTGAAACTAAACGTAACGACTTATTTGGTCACGTCAGTCGTTAGTCATGTGACTTGTTGGTATCGTCAGTCCCTTGAGTCCCGTGAGTCGCTAGTCAGTGAAGTTAACGACAACCACGAGCGTTTCCTAACCCTACCTAAGTGGTTGTGTTGCCTAAACCTAACTTTGTGTGAAAACAGAAGTTCATTTTGAAAGGTCACTATGCATGTAACGAGCATATATTGACTCGTCGTCCCTGGTCCGTCCAAAAGTAACCAAAGAGGGGTATCCCGTGCTTTGTCTCCGATGCCGAGGGGTACTGACCAAACGGCGGTATTTGATGAGTTGGGAGTGAGAATGTGTTGTCTATTTTGATATTTGGTTAATCATTTAAGTAATCTCTTTAAGAAAAAGCGCCAAAGATTAACTTCTCACATATGAGTATTTCCTGTTTTTTTAGTTGGATGTTGGATGGAAAAAACAAGCAATATGAATTAAAAAAATACATTTTTACATCTAATTGACTAAACGATTAATGGAAAAAAGAATCAACAGATTAATTGATAATTAGTTTGTTGCGGTCCCATTTGAGAATGAGAGACCAGTTATTATATGGTGTCGTTTATCTGTAAAAGTTTGTAGCCGTCAATCGCTGTTTGAAAAAGTTTTCATGGTGAAGACAGTAATTTCTCTGCAAGTGCTTGATTGAGCCAATCCACTCAAAACATACAAAATTCAAGGCTATTTCACGTCCAGAGTTCCTTTTTAAAAACATAATAATCCTCCCACTATAAACCTCTCCAGCCTAAATTCAATGCAGATGTTGTTAACAGACTTCATCCTGAACTGAATGATACGTCACGATCAGAGATGATCAAAAGCATCACAGAATGTAACGGCCATAAAAACAGTGTTCGCTAGCAGAGTCCCGGCAGAGGGATAAAAACACAAAGAGGGAATTTTTTGTACTTAAAAGACTGAAGCTTTGGAGCATACCCACTTGATTTGTCTGACTTGTGTTCTCTTTTTATATTTGTGGAAGCTGCAGGATGCCTTCAAACAAACAGAAATCAAAGAGAAAAGAGAAACAAGATTCAAACTTTCCCTTCACAAATGATAAATCTCTCACTTCTAGTCTCTGTATTTGTCATGGGAGACTGTTAAAGATCTGAAATCAGCACACTTCACACCAGCCTGAAAATGTAAAGATGTGGTGGAATGTAACAAAGTAAATTTACTCAAGTACAAATTTGAGGTACTTGTGTATTTACATTTTCTTCTACTTTATACTTTATACTTCTACTCCACAGAGGCAAATATTGTACTTTTTACTCCACTACATTTATCTGACAGCTTTAGTTACTTTTCAGATTACAGTTGTTTATCCCCTTCCTGTCCAGTTAAAACCAGGTATCTCCAGATGTGTTGATGTTGAATGTTTGTGATAAACTGAAGGATGAAGTGTTCCTTTATGTGTTAAGAAAATCCTCCTCCTTCTTAAGCTAAATAAACTCTTTAAAATGCCTCTCGGATCAGCTGGAAAATGCATCGTCAGAAAGCTGAAAACATGCTGTTTTTCTGACTTTTTAAAGATACGTGGTTCTCACAGGACAGCGACGCTACAAACATATGATGACAAAAATGGGATTAAATTGGGTGAAGAGCGCAGTAGGACTTGTTTAGAACTCAAAACTCAAAGTTTAGGACTTGGGACAGGAGTGCAAAGACTTGACTTGCAAAACAATGATTTGGTCCCACCTCTGGTATTAGTACTTTTACTGAAGTAAAGGATCTGAATACTTCTTCCACCACTGGACGTGAATGGATGATCCCCACACATAGACACAGCTACACTATTAGAGTCCAGTCCTCCCACTGAGTACTGCTCTGTCATATTAACGTAACACACAGCCGGGTCAGTGGAAGACAGTTAAAGAGCTTCCTCACACTGAAATCACTTCACATGACAAACCCGCTCCGACAATTAAAGTTCCCCCCACAGAACACATTTCAATTACAGTAATTACCCTCCAGTCCTCTGCTGATGTCCCCACAGATCACGCCTGAACGTCTGCGTGGCAGCCAGAGCTCAGCGTGGCCAAACACCACACATCAGTGGGGCAGTGAACGCCACAGGGCGGTGTAAAGTAGCAGAAAATGTGAATACTCAAGTAAAGCGCCTCACAGTTGTATTTAGCACGAGAGTAAGTAAGGGATAATGTACGGCGAGTTGGTAATTGTCATTGCAAGATCACCCTGAAGGGGTTTATTTCACAACAATGACCCGCTAGCTGTACATTATCCTGCTTATTACACGGCTACTTACTTAAGAAATCAACAATTTGACACAAAAATGGTCCGGCAGAGTCTGAGATCAAGACTGCGCCCATAGCAACGGTCTGTTATACATAGCAACGGTCTGTTATAAAGAAATAACAGACTGCAGAATGCTGTGATTAACCAATCAGAATCGAGTATTCAACAAAGCCGTGTAATAAATGTACTTTCCACCACTGGTCTGCGATCTAGAAATATGCACACAAAGCACATTTCCACGATGTGTCTCACACAGAATATACTGTGTACATCAGTTGTTTTTTCTTTATGTTGAAGCAGCTGGAGGTCATTTTGCTTTTGATTGCGTGAGGATGAGCTTCCCTTCTGGCTTGCGACGCTAAAACTCTTCTAATTTTCATATGTTTTGCTCAAACGGTCAAAGCTGACTGCTTTATGTTTGGAGATAAAAAAAGGACACAAGCATCTAATTAGCTGTTTTGTCTCACAGCGGAGAGAATTCTGTTACTGAATAAATGTGTGCATGTAAAGCTGATCTGAGGGTGCAGCCGTCGTTTGATGACGCCCCGGTGACAGTCCAACGCTGCGTATTCTAATCTCGCTTTAATATGAGGACACACTCTCTCACCTCTGTGTTTTACAAGCTGCACCGTCTCTCTATATTCCCCGTTAATAAGATATAAAGTTAGAGTGCTAGCACTCACTCGGTCAACCAGGACGAAAATGATTGGCTTTTAATTTATAGTCTGTGTGTTTTATGTATCAGTCGATGGATTCCTTATTTGTTGTCTTGGATACGGCTCGAGGAACAGGATGCTCAATGTCACCGCGACACACAGGGGCACGAGCTGGATGTTAACTCCTTCGCCTTGTATTAATATATTATCTACCCGTCTGACAACCCCATCTCAGGTCATGTGATCACATTAAAGCCCTCTGGCGAGCCCCACACACACACTCTTGTTTACAAACCATAGACTCGGCAGTGGTCGACAGGCCAGCGTTGCAGCCGCCCCCTGCTCTGCCCTACAAGCCCCTGCGTGTCCTGCTCCAGACCCATTGATTTTATCGGGCGACGCCAAAGCCAGTTGAGGCCAGCGTCCAGTCTGCCGCGAGGCCTCAGGGTGACACAGGCTGTGACAGGCCTGCCCTTCTGTCATCAATGTCAGCGAATACTCTCATGCAAACACCAGGGGCTGAGATTAACGCCGGCTCGGGGGCAAAAACACCCGGGAACGTTCATAAGAAAGTTAATTGAGAGGGTTAAAAAAATGGCCCCAATACTGCATCAGAATATAGTTTATAGTATGGAAGTGGGACACGCTGCAGGATTGGGGGCTGCTGGGTGAGAAACACAAAACACTTTGTGATCTGACAGCAAGCAAATATGCAGCCTGAAGCAGCCAGGAGTGAAAGAAACCCACACAAGCCTTAATAAAAACCATATAACAACAAGGTGCAATAAATGAATCAGCAGTGAGATGATGGAAGAGATTCCTGCAGAAGGTTTTTATTTTACAGCTATAAAAATGATTGTCATGTATTTTGATAATCGATTAATCACAGTCATTTTTCGAGGAAAAAAGTGAAAAATTGCCAAATATCCTCTGGTTCCTGCTTCTCAAATGGGAGGATTTTCTGCTTTATATCTTTGTAAAGTGAATAGATTTAGGTTTTGGACTGTTGGTCAGACAAAACAAGACATTTGAAGACGTCACCTTGGACTCTGGGAAGTTGTGATGGGCATTCTTCAGATACTAAACAATTGGTCTATAATGAAAATAATCATTAATGCAGCACTAGTTTAGAGCGCGCATGACTGGTCTCATTCTTTGTTTGCAGCTATACCTACTAAAAGTAATACACTGTAATTTCATACATATCCCACGAAATCCATTCATGTACTTAATCACGCGCCAGGAAATATAAATAGTGGCGAACACCGCGTATAAGGAGGAGGTCAGGGTGGATGGGTGGATATAAAAACACCGGCCCAGGAGACCAGCGTTCGTGTCCCGCGTGCAACCAGAACTCAACTTTGATTTATTTGTCACTTAAGTTACGTACTTAAGTAACGCCACTCCCAGCGTTATTTTAACCCAAAACACGATCTTTTCCTAAACCTAACCAAGTAGTTTTATTGCCCTCAACATAAGGAAGTTGTTTCCTCTGTAGACAGAAGTTTATTTTTAAAAGACTGTATGCATGTAACAAGAGGAAATTGACACGTGCTGCTGGACAGTCGTAGGAAAACGCATGAAGATACGCATTTTGTAAGATATCATACGTATGAGAATACCTTGCAGCACATAATGTATGGGGGACTGCCACTAACAATTATTTTCTATATCGATGAATCTTATTGTACGGATTATTTTCTCAATTTTGAAATTGATCTCGAAATTGTCACAATTTCCTAAAGCAGGAGGTGAATTAATCCGACCAACAGTCCAAAACCGTAATTTATTCTCACATAAATCAGTTGAAAGCAGCTGGAACCAGTTTGAAAAATGTGTGGATTATCAAAATAGTTGATGATAAACACACCAGCATCCATACTATAGTAGTCAGACACACACATCCCTCCTCCCCTCACATGTACTCACTCCCCTCTATGTTACAGTGAATTGATGTCCTCCAGTTTAGCATTAGTAGCTTGCATAACGGGGCGTTTTCTTCCCCTCTTTCTTCTCCCTTAGCTGCTTAGCGCCCAGTAGAGCAGTGGATGATGGGAGCTCCGACACGGCATGATCTAAAAACCCACTGGCGCTTTAGTGTGCCTCAGCTGGCTTATATAACCCCGTGTGGATGTACAAACCGCCTTGCTATTGGGAGAGCTCACGGAACACACATACACACACAAAATACTGATATATGTGTGTGTGTGTGTGTGTGTGACGGCACATCAGAGTGTGTGTTTGATGAAGCGGGGGTGCATGTTTAGCAGAATATAGTCAGATTTGTGTGTCCCCTCTCCTCCTAACTACGCTGTGCGATGACATCACCGCTGTGTCCCCTTGATTTTTTGGACCGGCGAGCTCCCCAGTGATGTCACTTCCGCCGGGGCCTTCACCTGAAGTGACATCATATGTCTGTTGCATAACAACCCCGCCCCCCCCACCCCCCCCGCCCCACCCCCTGTGAGAGCAGCGGCAGCTTCTCTCTGTCTTTGACCGCCCAGAGGCGCCGTGAAACTCCGCATTATGGAAATACCAGGTGTGCGTCCATGAAATGGAAATGGGCAGATATAAAAAATACATCACAGGGGTTTAATACGGAGACACCCACCACGATGACCTCTGTGACCTCTTCATGCACCCTTATAAACAGCTTAATGCTCTTTCAATCCAGAGAGATGCCAACAGGAACTCCTGACAGGAAATATTCCGGGTGTGAGAGACAGCGATCGAGAGAGGCCTGACCTATATAAGAAGGAGGCTGAAATATTTATGGATGTGAGTGTCCTAATTGGCAAGCCACTGGGAGCACTGCGGCCTTCTCCTCCAATCACAGCCTGGGAAGAGGTTAACACACATACACACACACACGCATGTAGACGAGCGTCGGTGGTCCGAGGGCCCGAGCAAGGCTACTCTACGCCGTGACCCTGTCATCCCCAGCCTGAGAGACGCCTCTTTAGAAAGACAGATCTGCCTTCGCCAGGGCTCGGGCATTGTTAGAATCATTACCAGAGCTGTTATCATAACCGTCCTCTCTGGCACATATGGACGGGAACAACCGCTCAGAGCGCTAAGTCAAACACAGCCTAATTGGCTGGGCTTAATCTCCAGCACTGTCACGCACTGCTCGGCTCTCTGAGAGGCCTCAATTACTGTCCCCGCCGATGGAGACGAGGAGACGGACACTTTCTGACTTCTAGTTTCAAACCACTGCAGGCTGCAGCGACGAGGAGGAGGGGGAGGAGGAAAAGGAGGAGGAGGAGCCACATCAGGGATCAGCAGGGACTAAAGTTAATGTGGCATTCTATCAAATATATCAAAGAAATCCATTTTATAATCTGTGTTTCAAGTTACTTGAAAAAATGTAACCAATTTCAAATTATGTATTACTATTAAAAACACGTTCTCATCCCAACTCGTCACATACTGACACTTTGTCAGATCCCTCGGCGTCACTTTTTGGACTTTTTTACTACGTTTTTACAGTGAAAATGTGATTTGACCTCAAGCAGCTGATTGTGAGGTGAAACTTCAGGCATGGGACACAAACAGCGGTCTCCCGGATAAACGCTTTGTGTTTATTGGACATATCCATCTCCCCTCCCGCCCTGTGTGTTGCTTCTGCTCTTTAAACTACGTCACCTCAGCACTTTCCCTGTGCATTTACTGTTGCTGTGGATGGGTGTACATTGTAGTTAATGGAAAGCCTGGTGCATCGCATATGGCGCTAAAGGGTGTCTTGTGCGGCGGTATCGAACGGCGGCTGTGACAGGGTGTCGGTATTTGACGCCCTGGGAATAAGAACGGGCTGGGAATTCCTGATTGCATGATGGTTAACATTAGCCAGCCAGCTAAGAAAACACAACATGTAATTAAGACAACTTTACAGTCTCATTTCTCCTTTTCTGTCCAAGCTAACACGTTCGGCATCCGTCTCTCCACTGAGCACAGACCAAAATGATATCAACCCACCCTCAAACTCCCAGTAAGACAGCAAACAAACGACCCCACAAACTGTTACTGTAATGTAATGATTGTAATCCCTTACTTGTACACGACTACTGTGTTACATGTGTCTGAGGAAATAATGGTTTTCCAAAGCAGTGATGCTCTCCAAAAAAGTTTCTCCATCAAAGCTGCTTTAACAGATTGTTGCTTCACAACAAAGAGGGAAAGAAAATCCTCCTGATTGGACCAGAACAGCAAAACGGCAACACTTCAGTTATTGTCCTTCCAAAATGAAAACTAAATTAAAATCTGCTGAAGTGAAAATAGATTAACGGATTTAGTGTGCACATAAACCACTATTTAAAGTATTTATAATTGGTTACTTAATGTTTTCTGTATTACTGAAAGTTGCACAACAGCGGAGCGCTGTAATAAACACATGTAAGATTACCATTATAACTACATTAAAAGCAATACTAGATACTTTCAGTTTTAGCACAAGGTGTTGCTGTTTAACTTGCTGACTTCAGGAGTCTGTAATTCACAAATAAGCGTCTCAAACGCATAAATTGGCCAATCAGAAGAGAGTATTGAGCTAACGACACTAACAGTACATCACAAGCTCCGAGTCATTGTTGTGATTTTTAGGATTAGCAGGCAAATGAGTTGGACAAGCATCTCTGTCTCGCTTGCACAAAGGGAAAGGGAGCAGAAATCAATGGGCTGTGTTTACAGGGTACACAGCCGACTGTAACACTGCACGTTATGTTACACACAGCCAAGCAGTAAAAACAGACGAGCTGCTTGGCAGCAGGACTCAGCCTGGCCGACCGGCCTCGTGCTAAAAGCAGGCAGAGACAGCAGTGACACGCGGGCCAAGAGCAGTTACTGGCACCGCGCTCCAGTCTGAGACAGAGCAGGAAGTGGGACAGATTTTAAAATATTATGTCCAGAGATTATGATGTGATTTATCCTCAAACACTTGAGCAGCAATCAATCTAATGTGCAAGAGAGAGATTTCTCTGTGTGGAAAGACAAGATACTCACGTAAGAAGTACTCAGATGGGTCCGCTTCGTAATCCGTTTCCTCAGGAAAGTGGTCTATCTGTTTACACATCCCTTTGAGGTTTCCTGTTGGAGAAAAACAGAAACAGAGTTTAGAGGAGTTAATACAAGAAGACACCAACAAGACAAACCGCAAACTCGTCAAATATCACCGCTTGGACAGCGTCCCTCGGCATTGGAGACCGACGCACAGGGTACCCCTCTAGCGTTACTTTTGGATGAACCCGAAAAGGGCGTGTCAATATACATTTGTTACATGCATAGTGTCCCATGTCTTCACCATGAAAACTTTTTCAAACAGAGATTAACGGCTACAAACTTTAACAGATTACATTGGAGTTAGTTGAAAGCCCGGTTTGTCACGTACTGTCACTAAAGGGTGCCTCCGTGCGTTGGTTTCTGAGGCCGACGGTCACTGACCAAACGGCGGTATTTGACGTGATGGGAGTGAGAACAGGTTATCCAGTTACTAAATAGTGTGAGAAGAGTTCATAGAGGACCGTTTCCTCTGCTCATGGCTCTCACACAGACCAGAAGATGCTCTTCAGAAAGCAGACCTGAACACCAGGCCTCTCTGGCAGCAGGTGGCGGCTTGTAAACAAGAGCGGCACAGCTGGTGCGACCTGGAACCGCTCCAGCATGCTGTGCACGGGGAACCTCATCTCTTAATGCTCGTTCTTTTGGCGCCGTCCAGCTACTCTGTCCATCCAGGAAGCAGCATGCCGGCATCCCTCTCCCTCCCACTTCCTCATGTCTGCTCACCCTCTATTTGCAGCCTCTCAGCGGAGTTTTGGCATTGATGAGGTCACTCAAGGTGGCGTGGCGGGGGAGGCGCCCATAAGGCGGCCATTACGGCGACCTGCTGTTGCAGATGCCTGGGCGTTTGATTGGACCAGATTAGCGTTTCATTAACTTCTTCATCTCCTCTCCCTCCAGTGTTCCTCTAATTAGGTGAACAGGTGTTGGTTACCATGGTGCCAGGTGTTGCCGAGGAGGTTTTGGCAGTGAGGCATGATGGGCGCAGCGGGGTGCGGTTATTACTTTGTGAACGGCCCACATGCAGCAGAAAGAGAGGTACCCCCCGGTGATGACCACTCAGACATTAGACAGAGTGTCACCTGGAAAAAAGAGAGCCATCAAAGCGTCCTCGGTCTGCTCTCCCACCTGCCTGCAGTATTGGTGTCGGAGCTACCTGCGGGTTGGCCGCCGCTGTCTGTTCAGAGACTCAGCTCAGGACGGATGGATTTAGATGTTTGTTTTGATTGTCTCAATGTCATTTGGGAAGTTTACATCCAAACGTGGCACAAATTTGAACAGAATTTCCAGAAAATCAGTAAAAGAAAAAGAGAATTAATGTACGTTTCTATCCACTGCTGTTGGGTGATCTGTCAAACCTTAAAGGGTTGAAAACATGATGGAAATATGACATTTTTTTTTGTGTCATGTTTTCTTTTGAAGAAGACTACATCGCTCTATATAGATCTGATGTTTTCCTCTTTTTAGAGGAAGTTTAAGTCACATGCTTCATGTGCGGCATCCTTGTCCATTGCACTTTGTTTTTATCGATACAGCAACAAAAAACTTTTTTTGTGATTTTTTTCAGCTTTCTTTTTTTAATTTACGATGTTTCCACTCAGGTTTTTTATGTGTAAATTGAATATATATGTGCATAAAAACAGAAACATCTGTACAACAATTTGTTAGTGGTGAGTGTGGGAACCTCTGCATGAACAATCTGATCTCATGGGAAGGCGTATAAATAACACAACATTTTATGGACATTCTGTGTGTCATGATGACGCATTTTAGGCTTGGGTTAACGTTGTGAAACGGCTTTTCACGTGTCATTTAACGCCACATTGTTACTGTGAAACGGTCGTGGTTATGTTTAGGCAACAAAACTACTTAGTTAGGTTTAGGGAAAACATTACGGTTTGGCTTAAAATAAGTACGTAAACAACGTAACGGAAGTATGGTAAAAGCGTCAAAATGTCACTAACATTAACTTCAAAATAAGTCAATAACACTTTGTAGCATCTGGAGGAAAGGGGTTTCACATTATCCTTGTGTGTGTGCTGTCTTCTTATGCCTGCCTGTGAATGCACCTATGTTGTGAGAAGCGCCACGTCAACCAACACAGAGAAAGTAAAGGTCGTGTCTAGAAGGGAGCCCGCTAATTTGCGAAATCTGATCTGAGATCTGCAAAAACTCGTGAGACTCGCTGCCCGACGACCTATCCTAACCTTAACTATTCAAGGTCAATATCTAACCTTAACTATTCAAGGTCAATGCCTAACCTTAAGTATTCAAGGTCATAACCTTAACTATTCGAGGTCAATGCCTAACCTTAAGTATTCAAGGTCATAACCTTAACTATTCAAGGTCAATGCCTAACCTTAACAATCTCGCCAGAGTTTCCCCAGTTTGCTGGTTCCCTTCTAGCCACTAACGAAAGTAAACCGACTGCTTATCTGCCCGCAACCCTGGGACAGTCGGATTTGGAGACAGAGGTGTAACCCACTGCTCTGTGCTACTAAAATCATGATCTGCTAAATGTAAATTTGGTATAAATGATCTTAAGATATAATTAAGGGGGAAGAAAGAAATTATTTATTCATACAGACTACATGAAATGACGCCAAAAGAAAGAAGGACGTTGTTAATGCAGGCGAAATGATTTAAAAATTGCCATGTCATTCATACACCATTTGGTGAGACCGGGTTGGCATGAAAAACCCACAAATCCTTAAGGGACACAATCCAATGTCCCAACTTTGTGTGCGTGTCCACTCCTTTCTCCCACTGTCTTAAGCTCTCGCCCATAATATAAAAACACTTATTGATTTTCATCAACAGGTTTTGTGGCAGAGAGACAGGGATAAAGACAGAAGAAAGCAGGGAGAAAGAAAAAGGAGGAGGGGAGAATAAATATAGGAAGGGCAGGGAACAGAGAGGTTTTGAAGGACAGAGAGGGGAGATGGAGTGGGAGGTGGAATACATCAAGTTTGAGTGTCACAGTTTTAGGCCTCAGTAATTGCTGAGCCATGAAAAGGCCCTCCAGAGTTTAACGGACCTGCACAGTTTTGAACTTGACGCTCTGATATACGACACGAAACTGCAGATTAGAGAACTGGGCTCGTTCCAATCAGCTGGAAGGTGATCTCTGTTAACTAGCGCCGCAGCATAAAGCTCAAAGTAATCCTCAGAAGCTTTGGTGGAGATGCTCGGCAGCAGCTAGCTGTGGCACGCCAGCTCTCAGATATGAGCTGGTGCATACTGTACTGTAGGTGTAACCCCGCCACCTCCTGCAACTACTCCCCCAGGCTGCTGCTGAAAATAACACCATGTTCCTCTTCAACTTGCCTGCTTAAATAAGCTCTAAATAAGTTGTATTTCCAGGAGAGGAGAACACACTTGTGCCGCCTCTCAGAGCTTATTTCACTGAAAGATGACTTGTGTTTACATACGACTACATTGCACGCTCCCAGCGGGGCTGTCTGAGCAAACTAGCAGCAGCAGCCCACAGAGCGCCATGTGTGTGTCTTAACAACGTTATCAAGTGGGTGTAAGATTTGGTTTTGCAGCTGGCCGTCCCATCCGCAGTTGTGCGATTTGTAATAGCAGCTGTGGAGAGTGGCCTGTTGGGGGAACCACTTCAATTAGCGTGCTGAAAGATTTATGTGACACTTAACCGCTCCAAACGGTCCTTTTCTTGTAAGACATGTAAACTCAGCAGGCTGGTAAATGTTTTATAATGGCATTTTCATTTCAGGGACCTCCCCACGTGAGTGTGAGCGCAGGGCCGAGGCGTGGAGAGAGCCGTCTGGCCATTAAGAGCTTTGGCAGGGGGACCACTGTTGAATGGAGAGGTGTTACCGGAGGCTCAGGTGTGTACTGGGTCAAAACACTTATCACTTAAAGAGAAACACCTGTATCCACTGAGCAACACTTTCAACACAGTGCGCTGGGTTACTATAAAGGGCTCCCTGTTTAAAGTCACATGAAAACGGAGTCTTGCTTTTTGCAGTTTCACATTTAGCTGACAGAACCTGGATGAAGGGGCAGGAGAGCGACATTTAAAGTGCTTTAAAGATCCCAAATGTTTTGTTAACTGTCAAATCAAAGCAACAAGAATCAGGATTTGGGGATTAAAGAGTCTACAGCCATGCTAGTGGCTCTGTGAGGCTGTACTTAGGCACAGCGGTCTTTTGAACTGATAGCATGCTGGCAGTTTAACAGGTACCATTGGGACTTTGACCTGGTGATGGTGCTAGTTGAAAAGTCAGAGGATCACTAAAGTTATCACAACTCATCCTGAGGGGGACATGAATGTGTGAACTGAATATCATAGCGATCTCATCCAGTGGTTGAAAAGGTGACGGTGCAAAGTCTGTAGGATCATCTCGTTCTCACTCCCAACTCGTAAAATACAGACACTTGGGCAGTGCCCCTCAGCATCTGGAACCGACGCACCGAGGCACCCTTTAGCGTCTGTACGAGACACACCAGGCTTTCAATTAACGCCAATGTTAACCCATCCGCGTCATTATTAGACATCAAAGCAACTGACGTAGTAGAAAGAGCGAGAAAGTCTGTGTAGGGCGGGTAGAAGGGGAGGATGTTTTTGTCCGCTGTTTTTGTCCCGTGTGAAATCAAGTCAACGTCGACTTATTTGACCTTAGTTTTGTTATGTAACTTACATACTTATTTTAACCCAAACCACCAACTTTTCCTAAACCAATCCAAGTATTTTTGTTGCAGAAGTAAATCTAAAAACTAAGTAAACCTATGTTGGAAGTTTATTTTGAAAAGATGCCACGTATGTAATGAGAGGAAACTGACACGCCGTCCCTGACGCGTCCAAAACTAGAGCGTCATAGTTTGAAGCGTATAGGCCCGCTGACCAAGCATCAGTATTTGACGAGTTGGTAGTGAGAAAGTGTCGGTAGGATTCATCCTCTGAGGACCATATGTACAAAATTTCATCCAATAGTTGTTGAGAATATTAAATACTTCTGTAGCGACTTCAGGAAACAAACTAAAAGCTGCTAGAGCCTGATGCGCTACCGAAAGGATTCACTGAGATTCAAATATACCCTGAATAAAATCTTATAAAGGATCAACTTATTGCAACATACACAGAACTATGATCAATCACGATAATCAACAGCAATCAAAAGAAAGTCAACAAAAAAATACAGCGACTCACTCCCCCTCTCTTCCCTGTCACACCCAGCTGATAATATTAACTCCATATCCATGTGACCCAACTCTCTCAATACATTGCAATCACATAATAATAAATGACAATATCACAAACTCTAACCAATACCAATACCAAAACTATAAACCATCAAAAACCTAATTAACATTACTACAAACGTTTCTGAATTCATTCATGGCTCCTACAATTTCAGTCTGGACCAAAGCAGGTGACAGACTTACATTTCCATCACTGAACCACGATGTTGCAGCTTGTGTCATTTTCAAACCTGATCAAAAAATGTACTGAACACTGATCAAATATTTTTGATAACATTTTTTAATAAGCTTTTTGTTGTATGCCTGAGACTAAAAAGTAAAATTCAGCTCAGTGGTAAGGAAATCCAGTTGGGTTTTCATATTAAAATACAAGAAGGCAAAGGTTTTTGTGCTTTTCTATGGCATTTAATTCTCTAAAGTCAAACATTATGACGTGAAGAATTAACTAACAAGGTCACAACATGTTTCCCCGACTTTAAAAGCAGCAAGTCAAGCTTATTTGTGTAGCCTTTAATCACCGTTTGAGTCTCAGAGGAATTTGGATTATTTAACACAACAAATGAAAAATGAAACCCTCCGAACTCTAAACCCTCGTCGAGAACGAGGTTTTGGGATGGTGGTGAAATCCAGACGGTAACCGTAGCCCGCTCAGCCTGACTGAGCGGTGTAAATCATGCGGTAATGATTCATAGAGCCGTCATTAAAAAAAGGGAGCGGGTTATCTGAGATCTCCTGCTGAGATCACCAAACCCCCTCGGACCCTTGTGCCCGGGTTGGGTGATGTGTATGAGTGTCCAGACTCAGTCAATCAGCCCAGTCACCGCTGGCCCCCCTATAGTGGGAATGAGCTATGGGCTAACCCCGTGCCCCCTGCGTCCCCTCCCGTCCTCTGCAGCCATAAAGCACTTCATTACCACAGAGCCTGGAGAGACGGAGAAGCACTCAAGAGTGGAGTGGAGTGGAGAGAAGGGGGTCGTCGTGGGGGTGGGTGGTTGTAGATTTATAGTTGTCCACCACAGCGAGGCTCTGGGTCCTGCTCCTGAGGGACCCTGGGTTTATCCGGTCAGCGTCGTCGAGCCCATTTTCAGCCTCCCGTTGGCACAAACACACAACCACGATGAGAAGCTATTCCTGGGTTCGGTGACGTCTTGCTTTCTATTCATGTTTTTAAAAAAAAGAAGCTTCCCCCCGGGGCTGATGTTCACATATAGGTGCAAGGTGCTGGACCGGCTCCAGCTGAGGCAGAGCTCAGCTTAATGTGGACGCCTTCCAAGGTTCAGGTGTTGACTGGTTAAAAGAGGGCTGGGATGCAGTTTATAAAGGATTTTCTAAAGCTATTGATACCAGAAGTTCAGCCCCTGGCTCCTGGTTATTAGAAAAGAAAACCCCTCGTTTTCTCTCTTGCCATCTTTCTCAGTGGGAAGTTTTTGGCCTGCTGCTGAGGACTTCCTGCAAGTTTTAACTTCAACCCATTTCTCCCTCCTTGACGCTCACCATAGGCGGCGCTATTAAATGAAAGTCATAAACGTGTTATACTGAAGCTTTTTGTAAATTACTTGCATGCTGATTATCATTTGTGCAATAGCTAACATAGTTTATTTTGGTGAGAGGGCCAAATTTCCCACTACGATGTGAGATTTTTTCTTTTTATTAATCATGAGGCTATTAGTAAGAGATGGTTAAAGGCCCCATCTCTCTCTCTCTCTCTCTCTCTCTCTCTCTCTCTGTCCTGACCAGTGGGCAACCTTAAGGGTCTGAAAACAGAAGCATGAGGCAAATAATCTATGAAAAAATCTGGTTCCCCTGCCTCCTTTTAGTGCTCCTAGTGGCATTTGTAAAATGAGAGAGTTTGCTCCAGCTGGTGGGCGGTGCTTGGTTTTGACTTGACTGATTTCAACATGGTGGCCGGGTTACAAACGTTCTCATTTTACAGCTAAACAGTACACTGTTTCTGAAAACATTTGAGGTGAGAAATAGGCATTACAGTAACAGAATATTGATTCATATTTGATCAGCGCTGCCTAGTTTGACCGTTTGGTCGGAGTTTGAGCTTTGTGAGCAGTGATCGACGGCAGCGTTTCTGGTGAATGAATCCTCGGCTCTGATCCATTTGTTTTTCTTCAGCCGCAGTTGAATCTTGCAAATGACATATAGACATAGAGAGTTGCCTCTATGGCATATCTAGACCCATCCCTTCCGGTGGACCACCATGGGACCTTATTTCGGAAAAAAATATGAACGGTACTCAACGACGACAGACAAATATTTGTTTGATTCCAATTTAAAAGATCATTTTGTAAGTGAAGAAAGTCTCAGTTTGTTGTAAAATTGTAGAAGTATCAGACTGTGAAAATATGTAATAAGAAAGACGACACACCCAAAAGTCGCGTAGTGGCGTCTCTCTCTACGAAGCTACGATGCCTGTGTGTTTCGTACTGGGATGTGCTCACAACAGCATTTTTTTTCAGATTATCTGTCTCATGTACTACTGTCAGATATGACTAAAAGTTATTTGTATTAATGTTACAGACTGTAGCTATAATATGCAACAAATTTTTTCCACAAAAACTGGATTCAAACACAAACAGAGATTACGGACAAGTGATTTGAAATTAATTGGAAGCAGTGAGCCGCTGTAATGACTGCTTCTCCAAATCCTCGAAAATGCACTAGTCACCGTTACTGCCACTGTGTCCGATCCAGCACACCCCATCATACACCAGGGTTGTATTCACATTGGCCATCATCACACTGTACATAATGTGCAGAAAGGAAAAGTATAGCAGAACCGGACGAATGCTTCCTGGACGCCCGAGGAGAGAGACATCCTGGTCGGGCCTGCCCACACACCAAACCCTCAAACAGCGATCAAACATGATCACAGCTGCCACAGCGCTGCAGACAGAGACAAAGGTTTGATGAGACACAAACACGGAGGAGGTGCATGATGGGAAGGGGAGGGTGGAGTGAGGGGGGGTCAGGAGGACTCTTGACTGAGTAGGAGGTGGCGTTTATAAAGAGTTAGAGAGAGAGATTCAAGCCCACTTCTGATTCGTCAGTGGGCGGCATTCTCAAAAACTTTCCAGGCAGCCACCGAGTGCGTCAGCATCCAGAACCCCTCTCCCCTCCCCCACATCCTCCTCCTCCCACCTCCATCCTCAGTCCCTACGGCAGCCGTTGCCATGTGGACATCAGAACGGTTCGCTTCGGTTGCCATGGATATACAGTAGCTATCCGGGATAGGGGAGGATCACATGGACGGAGCCGGTGAGGTGTCTTTAACCCCTGGACACACAGTGACACAGCATGCAGCATTAGTCAGCTGCTGTTACAGTACCAGCACTGCGAGCCAGCGTTCGCTCCACACAGCAGCAGGTGTGCTCGCATCCTTTCGGGGTCAAACACATGAGCGGGATTATAGCACCGAGCAGCCAATAGAAAGAGATCTATTGCATACACGGGTCATTTAACAGCACAAATGAACACAAATGGCCTCCTCTGGTCTGGCGTTGCAGCACTCTCATGTGCATGCATGTAGAGGTATGTGCGTATAAATCCCCTGTGGATGAAAAGGTAATGGGTTCACGCATGTTACACGCTGACATCCTCTCCCCTCTAATGAACAGCCGCCCTAGCAGCAGTGACAAGAGCCCTAATCGCCTTATTCATCTTCATAATCACACCTTATTCATCCTTATAATCACTATATTCATCTTGGTAATAACCCCGCTAAGGCAGGGAGGCCCATACGCACCGTCTCCCCTTCTCCCCATCTCACACACACACACACACAACACAGATGTAGCATCTCCGCCTCTGAAAACATGCTTTTTTCATGTCAGCGCTGCAGCAGAACTGTTGTGTGAAGACTTAAAGACACAGTGAAATGACAGTTAGAACATCTTTAGTTTTAGTAATGTGACGTACTGCAAAGTGAAACAGAATATGCCGACAGGGTATAATTTCGAGAGGCATCCGATCAAATCGTTCAGGGATTAAAAATGGTCGACGCTCTACCACCCTCTATGAAGGCCTGAAACCAAGGCTGCATTAAAGTGCCATGGGCCCCGGTGCTACCACTTTGGCTATTTGCATTAAAGCGGCGGCGCCTCCAACCCATGATATCATGAGCTACTGTACCAAGGTCCATCACTCTGGAATTATGTCTTTCAACTTCCTGCCTACAACAGAAGTGGGAATGTGTTGCGTTGTGTGGATTGACCAATGAGCAAGGTCCTGGTCTGAAAAGTGAAGCCAATGTAGAAGTGCCTTAAACTTGCATTCTTTCTAACAGCCAGCAGGGGGCGACTCCTCTGGTTGCAAAAAGAAGTCTGATTGTATAGAAGTCTATGAGAAAATGAGCCTACTTCTCACTTGATTTATTACCTCAGTAAACATTGTAAACATGAGTTTATTGTCTCAATCACTAGTTTCAAGTCTTC
The DNA here is from genome assembly GCF_015220745.1 of Sebastes umbrosus. NCBI lineage: Eukaryota > Metazoa > Chordata > Actinopteri > Perciformes > Sebastidae > Sebastes > Sebastes umbrosus. The sequence continues at coordinate 16,905,425 of NC_051282.1, read as the reverse complement.
TTCAATACAGCATGATGTTCATTTAATAAATTATGGTCTCATTTAGAGTCAAATAGACCATAAAGCAGGGGATGCTTTGGGGTGTGGCTACCTTGCGATTGACAGGTCGCTACAACGGCGTTGTCCTGTCTGGGAGTTTGTCTTAGAACTTTAACCCTTTCACAGTTCATAAAAGTTAATTATAACCTTTTCTGCCTAAATAGGTCTCATTCAGCGTTCGGCTGTACTTAGCTCCACCCTCTTGTGCCACTTCTGGTTGCAAAAAAATCAAGATCAAAATGCCGATCTCGTTGTCCACAAACCAATAGGTGACGTCATGGTGACTACGTCCTCTTCTTATATTCCGTCTATGGGATTGACATCTGCTGCTTGTGATGACCTTGTGCCTACGCTTTATTAACTATCTGACCAGTTTTATAATATAATATACAGTCTTTCTTCTTCAGCAGTCTTACAAACATCTGTTTATATAGATTAGATGAGATCTCCCACACAGCTCATGTTTCTGTTCTAGTCATGTGGCTGATGACTGATCAGAATATGTTGGTTTTTGTATTGTATTGTGTTTATTATTACCTTTGTGATTTTAACAAAGTTAAACAACGATTAAACACATTACAACACAAAAAACTGCAGCTCCCATGAAAAGTTTGCCAGCGCAGCTGAGAAATTTTTACGTCATTGTAACTTATTTTTTGTCCTCATCCATAAAACTCACCAACACTCTCTTCTAAAGTTACTTTTCCATCTTTCTAATTGTAATCTCTGCTGTTTAAAAACTTACTACAGGCATAACCATGACCCCTCGTCTCGCCCACGGAGCCGTGACATTTCACCTGCGATGGTCTGAGATTTATGGGAAATGGTGTTTGTCAAAGGCCGCTAAAAACAGAAATATTGCTGGATTTTTAGTTCTTACAAATGTCAAAGGTATTTTGAACGAGTTATTGCTACTGCTGGAACAAAACCTGGAAGTTGTGGTTTCACTTCGGCTCTCTATATGATGAGAGAGGTTAGCTGGTTTCCTCAGATCACATTTGTTCGGACATAATTTATTTATTTATGTATACGCCCCCGAGTGCAGGATGAGTCATGAAAAGCATTTAACAGGAAGCGAAAGGGAGAGGGATTTAGATACATAATCAAAAATGTTTTTGAAAAATATATATTTTACATGTACCACGAGAGCAGAACAATTAAAGCAGGTGCACGGTTTAAAGCACCCAAGAACTTGCCTTCAAATCTTAAATATTCAACAATAAAAAAGCACCTTTAGGTATTATTTATTAAGAGTTTAACACGGAAAGCTGTGCAGATAAAGATGCATCTTGCAGGCTGTGGAGAAGTTGGCAGGTATGTAACCCAGCAGCTGTAGCTGGAGGTGATGTGGGAGGCAGACTAATGGAGGCAGCGAGGTGCCGTCAGGTTTCGGCTCGTTGGAGGATGACTGACAGATGTTAGACAGTCATTTGACCTCCCGCCGCTCGGCTCTGAGCGCTTTCCCAACAAAGCCGCTCCTCTCTGCCCTGAACGCCGGGATGTCCGCACCACGTCTGCGTCTGTCTGTCTGAGAGCTGCTGCAGTCGTCTGTTTACTCCTGAGATGATGTGTTGACGGAGAAGAAATAGGAAGGGAGGAGGAGATCGCCTGTGATCCACCACCAAAGGAGCAGCAAACCTGTAGGGAGGCCAGAAGCCTCTCCGTCATATTCGTTTCACCCCGCTGCTTCCTCGACTCCTCTCTTCAAATCACTCTTTATTTATAGCCTCCTGTTTTTATGCTCAGGCCTCCACTAAAGGAACTTAATGTGCGTTGTTTCCGTTGTATTTGCCTCTCCTTTCAGGGCGAGTTCCTGACCCTAAACTGCCCATCATGTACTCTCAGGGGAAAGACATGCAACAGTTAATTTGAAGCACGGCAGTTAACAATGCAGAACATGTATTTAGATAAGCAATACAAGGAAGTTTGTTTCAAGATACAGGTAAGATTCTGATTCAGAATATACGACCTACGTATTTTGCTGCTTTGTTGTTTATTTAAAGTGAATTTGGCAGCATCTAGTGGTGAGGTTGCAGATTGCAACCACTTGAAACTTCTCCCGTGTGCTCCTCTCTTCCCAGGAAGGACGACGACGGCATCAGTCATTTCAGCGAGTAACCCAAAACAACATACTGTATGTTTAGGTGACAAAGCCCTTCAGCAGCCGGAGGGATTGTGATCGAGCAAAGGAGGAAGTCAGGTGGCGTTATTATAGAGCGACAAAGTCAAAGTCGGTTTTGAAACCGCTATGGAAACGCAGACGTTGGCCCAAGTCCAAACCAACCGCTACACCCTCTGCCTACACACTTCCACTCGATTACGCGTTCGTATGGAGGGTCCGCCATATGAAGTGGGTTATATAACCCTCCAACAGCGAGCCTGCATCGATGCCGACTTAAAGAGCTGCCCTCACTGACGACGTGCAACGCTGTTTTGTGTTCGTCACGGAACGCGCTCCAATGTCAGTTCCGTGCGACTACTGATACAAACATTTACTTGTAAACTGCTCAAACTAAGATAGACGTTTATTCTACTTTATTGTCATCCAGATGTTATCAACTTAAAGTAAATAGATTGTATTTAGTATGAAATATACCCCAGTCTAGAAAACAGTAGTTCTTTAGATTGTAAATTGTTGTATATCTCTACATACAGTATATACACAACATACATATATTTATTATTTTTTTACCCCTATCAGCAGCTATAACCCCGTAATTTATTATATCTTCAACAGTGCAATACTGACTTACAGTACAATAATGTAGTGTAATAATTCTGCTGTGCAATAATCTGGTTTACTCTGGCATTAACACTGCATTTATTTACACAGTAGATTTAATCTAATATTCTTATTTATTTACACTATTATGGCCATTTTATTTATGCATGCATATATATTATTTGTTTAGATCCTATTTTTCCTAATTTTCGTATACATATTTCTTATTTATATTTACTTATGATTTCTCTATTTATATATATATATATATATACATATATATATATATATATATTTCTATTCTAGAATGGGAGCAAACATAACTCAATTTCCCCCCGGGGATCAATAAACTATTTCTGATTCTGATATTTATTTTCTTGCCTGAGAGACGGAAGTTCGTCCCAAAGTGGCCGCTGTATTTATACCCTACATCTTAAAGAAGGGTGCTTCATTGAGCTGTGCTTGTGAGTACAAACGGAGTTCACTCCATCACGGAGTGGGAGGATGTAGGGACCGGATTGGGCCAACAATGGGCTGAGGGAACCTTTAAGTAGTCCTGGGACTAAAATTACCGGAAACTTCTCGGTGGAAACCCGGTCTCCATTCTTGCTTTTGATTCTTTCCAACAGGTCTCCTCTCGGTGTCAGTATTTTATAAACAAAGATGAGACGAGCAGCATCACCCTGCTCGGCTCATGTCAGAGGCAGTGGGAGGGATCTCTCCTGCCTGTGGTCCGTCTGAGTGTCTCAGTCGAGACATGTAGACACGCTGGGACATGCGAGGTCACGGAGCGAGGCGGGAACCGCGATGAAGGGCAGGATGAGATTTCACAGATCCAGGAACAGGGAACCAGTGAGTCAGCGGTGTCACAGCAGAGTGCGTCACAGCCTTCTGGTCAGACGGTCCGAGAGCTGTCCAGTTTCTCAGAAGAGTCCCTCAGCAGCAGCAGCACCCACAGAGAGAGGCATTCCCAGAACGCAGGCCAAGCAAACAGCTCATGCTAATAACAGCAACTGCAAAAGCAACACCTCACCTACGCCCATCACAATCATGTAATCAGCTCTGCGGGAGGAAACTGGTTTGCATCTATTTGTGCTCCTGAGTCTGTAGAAACAAGTTAATTTCAAATCAGCTGTTTGACATCAACCAGCTCAACCAGAAAGGACAAACTCACCAGTTAAATCACCTGCTTTAGTGCTTATTTGGCTATTCCATCCCTGGAGTATATGGCTCTGTCCAAATCAACTGTGAAACCACATTTATTGGCAGCACAAACACACTCCGTCTGTAGAACAATGCGAATGCAGCATGATGGATGCTGTTTTGGCTGCAGGCGAAGTAAAATGAGTCAAAAAGGAATTGACTCCAGTTTAAGAAAATTGCCCGACTCAGTCAAGAGAAAGACAATCAACGAGAGGAAAGTGAGTAAGAGCTTTGTAAACACTGAGAAATGGCAAACGGAGCTAAACTTCTCCATGCTAAAATGTTTGTTAAAAGCAACGCTGACCAATACCGGTCAGTGCTGCGTCCTATCTGACAAACCTGGTGTAAAACCATGAAAATTCAGCGTCGGAATAAAAATGAACTAGTCCACACTGACTCATCCGCGGGGTGACGTCAGCCCAAATCACAAATTATAATGTGACCACAGAGACGTCAATTAAAACAACTAATCTGTTGTCCTGCTACTGTCTGTTGTTGTGTCATCGCATCGTCACATTTTCACGTCAGCCAGTCCAAACCCAAAACTAAAAACTTTGCTACAGAAAGAAGAAAACTTTGCTACATCTAAACACACAAAAATGGAGGCGCTTTTGGGTCTCTTGCCGTAGTTGCTTCCAAACCAAAGTAGAATATAGGAAGAATTCATATCAGATGACCTAATGTCATCTTTGGAGTTGCATCGCTCTTACTTCCTACTTTCAATAGATTTAAGGAGCCTTTTGACTGTGCAACAATGGTCGTGTAACTTTATTGAACGTCACACTGTGCAGTTTGATTCATGCCAGATATATGACATTATATATTAGGGATGCACGATAGGGATTTTTTTCAGCTGATACCGATAACCGATAATTACCTGCATTTCATGGGTACCAATAAGATAACCGATAATTTCACATTTTTGTATTCTAAAAAGAATTTCATAACCTGATGGCAGAATTATAATTCTCACTCATAAAATAGGCTACTATTGAAACCCTTCCTGCGGATGCCTCGATGAAACAAATCAATCATGTTCTATGATCTGCAAGTGCAGACCAGATTTTACTGTGCATGTGTTTAACCCCATGATATAGTATAAAGCTGTGACATCTCCTTGGTGACTAGCGTGCACTAGGGCCCGTCATACTAGTGTGCACTAGGGCCCATCGCAACTACCCATACGCACCACTGTTTGTAGACGTGGGGTTGTAGCAGCAGCCACGTTATGAGAATTTGGTGAATGAATTTTGACACAAGCCGTCGGTGGACATGTCTCATAGAGCGATCTACAGCCACCGCTTTGAAATATTTGACCACATTTCTTTCACAATTGTCAACTTTCATCTCTGACAGCCCAAAATCTGAAAGTGTAAAGGGGCCTTTAGAGGCCAGAGAAAGACAAAGAGAGAGGGCAGTCAGTAGCAACTTGGGGCCTCTAAAAAACGCTTGAAAGGTGATGAAAAAGAGAAGTAAGGCTTTGTAAAGTCTCCATTCGACTGGGCAGGAGGCAGAACAGTGAGACAGAGCTAAACTAACCATCAGGTGGACTCGCCATGCCGCGGTAGGACCTAAAGCGTCCTCTCTGCAGGACTGAGCCGAGTCCTGCCTGCAGCACAGCGCCACACTCCAACAAACCATCTTAATCCCTCAGACCTGAATTACTGGACCGGCACTCAAAAGCTTCATGCAACAGCGTCCACAGCAACATGCTCACAGACACCATTTACACACATCTTTAAGCCATTTGTTAGTCATTTGTTCATTTTAATATATAGAGGACAGTGAAGAGGTGAGAGAGAGATGGGGGATGACATGCAGCTGCATGTAGGGCTGCAACTATTATTATTTTCACTCTTGATTAATCTGCCAATTTTCTACATTAATCAGTAAATTGTGAGAAAGTGTAAGAAAATTGTACAAAATGACCCTTACAATTTCCCAAACCCCAATTTTTAAGTATTTAAAATGCTTATTTTGTTCAATTGACATTTTAAAATCCAAAGATCTTCACGTTACAATCACAGAAGACAAAGAAAATGAGAAAATATTCACATTTGAGGAGCCCCAACCTTTAAATTTCTGGCATATTTGCTTAAAAAATGACTAAACGATTATCAGGATAGTTCTTTTTTCTTGAGAGATTACTTTTCTTTCATTAAGTGACTAATTGTTTTAGCTCTACATGCAACAAACAGGGGATGTTGGGGCTCATAGCTGCAACATTAACCCCCATTAGAATGTTTCTAATCCATGTTTATGTCAGGTCTACGCTAACGCAGCTCTAGATAAACACCTCAACTTTCACTCAGGAGCTACACTTAAACATTTTCAGTGTCGACCACCTCATGAAATTCAATTCAAAACCAAGCATCTGACGTATTCTGTAGTCTGAGTTGTGCACTGTGCTGCTCTAACTCTATTGGAAACAATTCAGCCACAGCTCCAACAAATTAGATGTGGAGATGTGAGTTTGTTTGCTGTGAGGTGGAACAGCGAGAGCACATAAGGACACTGACTACAGGAGACGTTATTAATAAATAAATGTTACATGCATCCTCGGTTCAGGATGTAGCATGCTCGGAAAAACTCTCAGAAGGTTGTAAGTGTATTTCAAGATCAGCTCTCTGAACAAACCCTTCCATGGGTGGATTAATGAACGGGCCTACCAGGCACAGGCCCAGGGGCCCAAAGTGTCAGGGGCCCAGGGGCCCTTCTGGCCTTCAACTACAAAATGTCACTCAAAGAGACAGGTACCAACCAGGAAGAGACTCAAAATGACCACAAAGAAACATAAAACGACTGCAAAGAGACACAAAAATACTACAAAGAGACCAAAACAACTACAAAGAGATGCAAAACAGCTGCAAAGAGACCCACAACAACTATGAAAAGGGGCAATATGACCACGACGAGACACAGAGCAAAAACAAAGAGATGCAAAGCAACTACAAAGAGACACAGAATGACTACAAAGAGACACAAAGCAACTACAGAGACACAAAGCAACTACAAAGACACACAGAATGACTACAAAGAGACACAAAGCAACTACAAAGAGACACAGAATGACAACAAAGGGACCCAGAATGACTACAAAGAGACACAAAGCAACTACAAAGAGACACATACTGACCAAAAAGAGACACAAAGTAACTTCAAAGAGACACAGAATGACCACAAAGAGACCCAGAATGACTACAAAGAGACACAAAGCAACTACAAAGAGACACATACTGACCAAAAAGAGACACAAATCAACTACAAAGAGACCCAGAATGACTACAAAGAGACACAAAGTAACTTCAAAGAGATACAGAATGACCACAAAGAGACCCAGAATGACTACAAAGAGACACAAAGCAACTACAAAGATACACAGAATGACTACAAAGAGACACAAATCAACTACAAAGAGACCCAGAATGACTACAAAGAGACACAAAGTAACTTCAAAGAGATACAGAATGACCACAAAGAGACCCAGAATGACTACAAAGAGACACAAAGCAACTACAAAGATACACAGAATGACTACAAAGAGACACAAATCAACTACAAAGAGACCCAGAATGACTACAAAGAGACACAAAGTAACTTCAAAGAGATACAGAATGACCACAAAGAGACCCAGAATGACTACAAAGAGACACAAAGCAACTACAAAGATACACAGAATGACTACAAAGAGACACAAAGCAACTACAAAATGACACAGACTGACTACAAAGAGACACAAAGCAACTACAAAGAGACACTAACTGACCAAAAAGAGACACAATCAATATGTTTGTATGTTTATAATTTGATCCCATTTCTCACTTTAGGTTAGCTGCAGCTAATCAGGTAGCTGTTGTAAACCGTTTTAGTGTTGCATAGAAACAAGGGTGATGTAATGCTCCTTGCATCGGAGCAGGAGGAACTTTCTCACCTCAGGTTTATATCCACAATCTGGAAAACATCACACTCAATTCAGCTGGGTTTAATAAACTGGCAGCAGCACTGAGGCGGATTGTTCGCCTCTCTGCGCTGGTGATGATGAAGTTGTGGCTGATGCTCATTCGCTGTGATGAAACCCTAAATGATTTGACCCCCGCTGCCGGCCTTTTCCTATGATTTACATCACGTTCCCTGGAAGCGAGCTCATGATATCAGCGCAAAATCTGCACAGTGAGCACGGCGGGGACGCTCCCTGGGCGTCATAAATTCCCTCTTAAAACAGCTGCACATTGATCTTATGAAACACTCTTATTTAAATCAACTGGATTCCCAAACGCCGTTAATAACAGTGGGAACACTTGAGGACAGATCTAAAGGGGGAGGCGGAGGGTACATTTACTGGCGACTATAAAAGATCACAAATCAACGGAAGTCGATGCAGCTGTTTCACTAGATTATAACGATTACTGTGAGGAGGGATGATAGAGAGAGCTGCAAGAATACAGCAGTTATTTATATGGGATTATTGTCATATAACTTACTGGCTTTTCCATACTGTGTCCTTGAAACGAAGACAATGTATACACATATATGGACTAATGATGATATTTTAAACAAACCGTTCAAAAAAACAGTAAATTAGGGCAAATTACTATTTTGTCATCAATTAATTTTCCAATTATTTATCAACCAATAGATTAGTCATTTGGTCAATTATGAGACCAAAGTCTGAGATGACATCTCCAAATTGCTTGTTTTGCCCCATCAACAGTCCAGCAACTAAATATGTTGAATTTACTATCATATAAAACAAAGAAAATCCTTTTTTTGGGGCATTTTTTCTCGGAAAATGTTTTAAACGATTCATGTTTCGCTGATCGACTAATCAGTTAATCAACTAATAGTTTCAGATCCAAAGTAAATAACTGCAAAAGTGCAAACCTATGGCAGCAGTATTGGTTGGGAAATGTCAGGAAATGTGTTCTGTGGATTTGAATTTAGTCAAACACTTTAATTATGTTATTCCAACAGGATTGTTATTTTCTAATACGATGTTTTGTTTTTTATTTGCCTAGTGGCAAAACCTGAGACTTATATATCATTTACAGCGTTTTTACAATAGTTCCAAACATTAAACCGAGTTACAAGCTGTGGGCTTTCAGTTTAATATTTCACTTTTTTCCTCCACCAACAACTAAAAACCGTGTCAAAAGAACTATCAACTGGCAATAAAAGTTGTGTAAATGTAAAAGGGTTCATACTTGGAGCTATAAGATCCACGTTTGTGCCAGTTAAAAAAAACTTGATCTTGGTTGGAAGCTAATTTAGATGAAAAATTCTTTCAATAATTCTTATTTAAACTGAAATAAATTAAATTGCATCCCTCTGTATCCTGATGATTAACAGAAGCCTGCGTCTTAAAGTTCATGCACTCTGTCAAAGTGTCCTTGAGCATGACGCTGAACCGTCCACCTGTTCACTCAGTGTAAATCACTGTCAATTAAAATGTAATGTAAATGTAAATGAAGAGAGAAAAAGATACTGAGAGTCAAAGAGGACAAAACACTCAAAGAGAAGAGAGCATGCTGGGTAACATGGTTAAATAGTACAGTATGTCCCCACAAGACCAGCAGCCTGCAGGACACATCAGTGCAGTGTGAGATCAATTAACAATAACATTGAGACCACAGTTGTGGGACATGAAGAAAAGTGGTGTTTGGACCCATAAAATGCTTCATAAATGTGATTACATCACATTATTTAGTAATTATTTTTACGTCAAGATAGGTAATAACACAGTGTATATATTTATCAAGCATTGCACTGCAAATTTTAACATGAATCCATAATTTCATTGCTGGGATTTAAAAATGCCCGTAGTTGCAGAAACACTCATATATTCCACAAAATCAATTTAATCCATGTAATCGTGAACCTGAAGTATAAAGAGTACCAAACGGCGTGTAGGAAGGAGGTCGGCGTGGATAAAAAGTAAAAGCTGTTCATGCCCTGTGTGAAACCAGAAGTCCCATCCGTACTTATTTTAACCCAGAACACAATCTTTTCCTAAACCTAACCAAGTTTTGTTGCCTAAACCTACCCAAGTTGTTTCCTGTGAAGACAGAAGTTTATTTTGAAAAGACTGTACGAGCGGAAACTGAGACGTGCTGCTGGAGATTCGTAGGAGAACGCACGAAAAATGAGGAGTAACGTGTTTACGTGTATGGATATGTCAAAATATGGACATGGATAGCATCGTCCTATAATGTTTTTAGAGTGTAATAATGTATATTGTGTGTGTATATCTCTGCCCTGTTTGTTAGTATTTATTATACTGTATATTATCATATTGTGTAATCGCTTAACTAAATGATCAGGAATACTAACAGGCCTGTAGAGCGGGCTGACTCACTCTCGTGGCTGCAGGGCGTTGGGGATCCTGATCCCCCCCCGAGCCTGTTAAATGCACTTCATCGCTGCTCTCAGCAACACACACACACACACACACACACACACACACACGCACACTATACTCAGATATGCTGTGTATTCAGCTGCCCGCCTACTCTTCCCTTCTCCATCTCACACTGGCAGGAAAACCACCACATGCACACAAGTTTTCTCTTTAGCTGTTTATTTATAAATGAAATCTCTCTCTCTCTCTATTGTTCTGTGTGTTGTAGTGTTTGTACATGATCATCCAACACTATAGCAGTAATATCACTAAAGTACTGCAGACCTGTACTGTGAACTCCTTGTTAAGGTTAGATCAAGAACAGACTGAAAACGGCAGGTGGATGTTGGCCTTTTATTACATAAGCGGCATCATTATCTACCTCTAATATGATAGATATAACAAAGCTACAAAAGTTAGTAACTTACTCAAGTACTCTACTTAAATGCAAATTTGAGGTACTTGTACTCTCTTCATACCACTTTATACTTCACAGAGGCAAAAAACAATTCCTTTTTACTCCACTACATTTATCTGACAGCTTTAGTTACTTTGCATATTATGATTTTTGCACACAAAACATGAAAATGTTGAAGTACAACAGAAACGATCACACCGAAAATTGATTGGCAACTATAATTATTGAAGTCATTTTTTCATGCAAAAACATTTCATGGTTCCAGCTTTTCAAATGTCAAGATTTGCTACTTTTCTTTTTGATTATTTGAATACATTTAATAAATTAAAGTAATATGTTGGTTGGACAAAGGTGTCACTTTGGGTTCTGGGTGATTGTGATGATATTTCTCACTATTTAATTTCTTTTTATAAACCAAACAATCAATAATCAGCATTATTAATCCATAATGAAATAATCATTAGTTAATGGTTCAAAATGAGCTCCACCTCAACCAACCACAACAGTAAAATCAGTCACAGGGGACATTTTTCTTATACTTATATATATTAATACATTTGCATGATTCTGCTTACATAATTTGACTTAAGTAACATTTGACTTGTAACAGGGTATTTTCACAGAGTGGTATTAGTACGTTTACTTCAGTAAAGGATCTGAATACTTCTTTCACCACTGGAGTTACAGACAAATATGTCCTAAGTTCTAGTAGTAGTAGTATTAGTACTTCCACGGTGCATGGAGAAGGGAAAAGTCTGGTTCTTACTTTAACAAGATGGACCGTAGATAAATATTTAAGCAAGGGACTTGTCGTGAGTACCCTCCTGCAAATATTGGAATCGGCTGTGTCCCAATCTGTGCTATCCAATACCCATAATACCATACTATTTAGTATCCAGAAAAAGATTTATATGTCCCAATACATAGTATGTTAAATGCAGTATGCCAAAAATATCAGGATGTACTATATCCGGTCGCATTTTGCAGTATGCAAGCTTTTCCGTTTATTCTGACCCAGGAAGAAGGTCAAAGTTCAAGGCGCAATGCTATGACAAAGTAGTATGTCGCAATTGTATGCATACTGCATGCAACAGTAAATACTTTGTAAGGGCAGCTGCAGTACGTACTACAAGTAAAAAGAAAAAGTATGTGATTTGGAACGCAGCCTGTCTGCCTCAGCTGTTTATTTTTCCTTCATTGTCATGTCTCTACCTGTCCACCAGAGGCCCTCAGACTGTCCCACCTGACTCCCACATCCAGCCACTCCCTCCTGCCCTGCAGTAACCATTTCCTGCCACTCCCATCACCTGCTCTCCATTTCCCTCATCAGCCTGCAGTTCCCCAGTCAGTTCCTAGATTGTAAATGTTGCTTTATGCCCTTTTTTTCCAGCCACCTGAACCTGAACCCTTATTCTGCATCTACCTGACCTTCTACCTGATCCACAGACTGAGCAGAGACTCTCTGGATAAGTTTACCTGTTTGGATTGCCCTCCTGGTTTGGACCCTCGCCTGCTTTTGATTCAAAGTAAGTGAACTTGTGCTTTGGCTGTTATTTCTGAGCTGTTACAGGCAGCTGTTTGTTTGACTTTATTTCATGTAACTGAACGTTTTAAGAGTTTAAGATAAAGATGTTTTCACAGAGGAGTGTATACCCCTGAAATCTGATTGTCCACCCCATTATCCTATAAATGATATGATTGGCTATCTGGGACCTTAGGCTTATTTCTTTTACTTACTTTTTAAAACATATGATTTGCTTATATGATATGAAGCAGTACTATACTACTAATCTACCCAGTAGTACACAAAGTATTTGAAATTGGCTCCACATTGATGAACTACAACATTAAAATACTTTTTACATGTATGTGCTGGTTATAAAAACAAAATAATATAATATTCTTTAATAATATAACACTTAAAGGAGTACTTTTACTTTTGATACTACTTTTGACATTTTGCTGATAATACTTCTGTACTTTTACTTAAAATAGCATTTTTAATGCAGGACTTTTACTTGTAATGGAGCACTTTTAGACTGTGGTATTTCTACTTTTACTTAAGTAAAGGATCTGAGTACTTCTTCCACCACTGCAGATGCCTGTAATGTATACGAAACCAGGTCCAAAATCTGAACCCGTCCCTACTTCCTATGCAGTGGAAACTGCTTACAGTCATCACGGTTACAGTGATCAAGCATTTTTTAACCATTCCTGTACAAATGCTGTTTAAATAATTCGCTAATAGATATCAAATAGTCCGCTTACAGTGTTCATTTTGGGTCTTTTCATATATGTCATGGAAAAACATTTTAAAACTATGGTAATTCTAATGTCTTTTACTTTACTCACATGACGCTTTGCCTCGCGGTAACTTCCGGCTGGCTACCTGAGGCTGCTGCTGCGTGCACATTGAAATCATGACCGGAAAAAGAAAGTAATTTTATCTCAATAGTCTGCTGGAAGCTCATGACAAACTGCCACAAACAAGCCAAAGAGATGCAGCAGCGAAACGTGGTGTTCCTCAGGTGACCTTGTGTAGTGTACTCAAACAACGAGAACCAGTCATGGCTGCTAGTGATAGAAACAGGAAACCAATGCGCCCTTGAAACAGCTGAAGCCGCGTTTGAAACTGCTGCTGTATTTTTAAACAGTCAATAAAATTCAGGAAATATATAAAAATATAGAAATGTCAATTAGATGGTATTCTGCATGAGTGATCTTGTTAGACAAAATTAGAAACTTCTAGTCCACAAAACGGCGCTCATATTTTGTTGAATTTAATGCAAATATTTGCAGTTTTTAAAGAATATATACAGTATGACTTGAAGTTAACGGCTATAAAAGTATGTTGATCTTACAGAAAGTGCAGCTGATCACTCTGCGTGTGAACTTCAGTTAAATCCCTGAACTGTAAAACATGCACAGCAGTGATATAGCACAGTAGTATAGTATCGTAGTACTCTGGAACATAATGCTCTGCCAACAGTGGAGTATCCGGTTATACCTACAGAGCATCCAGAGCCAAGTCACTCCACCTGATATATCATCCCTTCTAGATGACATCACAGCTGGATATCACAGTTCACTTCAGCTGTTTTAAAACAAAAAAAAATGTACGTACAGCAGCAAAAGTAAGCTCAGGAAGCTCCTCTCGTGTGTTTAGAGGAGATGACAAGATGCATCAACCCATCGTGAATATTAGAGCCATAATCATATTGTCTGCGAGGAGGAGTAAGAGATACTTTTACAGTTGGCTACATTTACAGTGATTATGATTCACTCTTATGTTCATATGTCAGTCTTTCTTTGCAGTGAAAACAGGATGTTTTGTGTTCCATCTCTCGCTGACAACACATGGAACGATAAGTCATCATCCGGAAAAAGGCTCAGTTACAGCACATCCTCGAGAGAGAGAGAGAGAAAAAAAAAGAGGTCCAGTCGCTTGCTGCCAACTCCTCGAGAGATAAATCCTAACAGTGTGATCAACGGTCTTATGCAAGATTTCTTAAAGTTCAAGAATGAGCTCTCGGTCCTTTTATGGGCTCAGGGGTGGAGGAAGAACACAAATCTGTTAGTCACAACAAGTTCAGACACAGTAGGAAGGATTTCAGTGCCAGTGCTCGACACACTGACTCTTTCCTTATTCACTCATATCATTATGTACTGCAATATGAGTAGTAGTACAGTAGTACTCCCTGTGATCGAACGTCCCTTGACTGACTGACCTCAATTTGGTTCCTCTTGCACTGTGAGAAACATAACTTTACCCCAAAAAAAGTAGCAATACCACAGTTAAAGTCCTGCATTCACCATTTTACTGAAGTAAAAGTACAAAAGTATTAGCATCAAAAATATCCTTTAAGTACAAAAAGTACTCATTATGCAGAATGTCCCATTTCAGAATAGTACATATCATTATACAGGTTGTTCTCATACACAGTTCGTAGCTACACCTACCAAGAGTAATGCAGTGTAATTCATAGGTCTATATAACCCACAAAATAAATTTGTATGTAATCCATGTAATTGTGAACCAGGAAGTATAAATTGCGACAAAGCCCACATAGGGAGGAGGTCAGGGTGGATGGGTGGTTCCAAAAACATTGCCAAGGAGACCTCCATTCATATCCTGTGTGAGTCACGCCTCCACAATCTTTTCCTAAACCTAAACAAGTTATTTCTTGTGAAGACGGAAGTTTATTTTGAAAAGACTGCATGTGACGAATGTAAATTGACATTCGTAGGAAAATCCACAAATAATGAGGAAAAACTTTTAGTAAAATATCATACGAACCGTTGTATGAGTATACGTTGTATTATATTTATATATATCAGCATTGTGTCAAGTTGTTCTAGTCATAAATCAGAAACAAACATGTGAAATTGTGAATGTGTATAAGGGCTGAGAACATTTTGATAGAAGTACATGATGGCCATTCAAATGCTCTAATATGTCTCATAAGTTGTTGGGTTGATACCATTTGTTACACAGATTTTGTGCTAAATTTAACCATTTTTATCACTCAAGAATTGATCAAAATTATCAATAATCCCTCCAAAATACCACATTAAGACACCAAGACCTTGAGGAACACCATAGAAAAAGTATGGTATCAAAAACTTTTAACATTTGGAGATTTCTGCAAGAGTTGTATTTCTCGACGATTGGATGGCGAGTACTTCTGTTAAGGAAACTGCTCAGAAACCCCCTTATTGTCAATCTAGCTAGGAAAGCCATCCATCCTCTGAATGCTCCAGGTCTCTAGTTTGTGGCTGTAAAGTTTCATGAGGCTGTGATTATCCTAGAGGTCACCACAGGTCATTTTATAAAGTGAGGTCAAGTTTAAAAAAATGGTCTCACTACAATGAAATAGCTACTATGGAGACTAACGTCGTCACACGTGAATATAATTGGGCTCATTGGATCCACAAGAGTCTCAGCTTTACAGTGATACCCAATTTATGTAATTCAAGACTGTTTAGGGACCCCAGTATGCAGAAATATTCAAACATCATTCCAGAATAGGCGAAAATAACACATTTACTGTATACTGCATGCAAAAACTGCATGTGATTATCATAAAGTGGGCATGTCTGTAAAGGGGAGACTCGTGGGTACCCATAGAACCCATTTTCATTCACATATGTTGCCATGCCAGTTTTCTCTTGCCGAAGTTTGTAGCATTATTTAGCCTTTTTCCCGACAAACTAGCAGGATGGTTGGTACCAATGGATTCCTGAAGTTGTCTAGTTTCATTTATATCTTAACCCTAGCTTTTTTACTTGAGTAAATTTAGTAAATGTAGGAGTTCATATAATGCTTGCAGTATAATTTGCACTGTGGTATTACTACTTTTACTTACAGCAAGAAGAGGATCTGAATACTTCTTCCACCACTATCTGAATACTTCCCAAGCCAGATATGAAGGTCAGCTTGTGGTTATGGCTACAAATCTAAAAAGCAAATAATAATTTTCCAAAGGTTTTGTGCATGTGGTCGCCTCATCTTTCAGAACACTAAATTACAAAGTTCCTCCTCTCCTCAGTCCCATTTCATTACCTGGAGCTCATAAGGAAGCCTGTAAGCTTTTCCTCATGTCTCTTTGCTTTAGCCCGGTCCCTGATATCCAGCCCTCCTCCCAGCATATGATATTAATCTCAACACCCTCGCTCTCCTCTCTTTTGTACAATGCTCTCATCTCCTTTTCTGTTTTTTTTTTTTGTATCTTCTGCAAAGCGTCTGTATCACTCCCACCATCACTGTGCCTGTACAGTACTGTGTGAGAGAGGAAGAGAGACAGGCCTTTCCTCAGGCAAAGTAAGTACTTGTTGTTGTGAGTGGAGTGAGAACCGACAGATGGGGAACATGCTCCCTTTTTTAATGCAAGATAACGTCTAGTTGTGGACATTTTCAGCCCACTTTTTGAACACTTAAACCTTTTTTAGCATTTGAAACCACTGCTAAGTGACCCATCCTCTTCTATCCTCAATACAATCACCAGCAGCGTACAGGCAAGACCAAACCTTAACTCAAATAACGTCAGAATATCGAACAAATATGCAATAAATCAGCCGGATCTCAGCCCAATGGATCCGCAGCCCACTCGTCATGTTCCTAATTTGGTCATTTGAATCAAGTTTAAAGGGTAACTTAGGTATTTTTCAACCTGGACTATATTTTGCCATGTTTTTGTGTCTAAGTGACTAATAGAGACAACAATTTCTGAAATTGGTCCAGTATTGAGGGAGAGCACTGCAAACGGCAGCTGCTCACTGGCTGCAATGTAATCCTATTGGGACAAGCTGGCACCGTTATTTACGTCCACTAAAAGTGCTTGTTTTTGCCATGACAGGCTCTGATTGTTGTTATAAGTGTCTGACCCGCTCAAGGAGAAGTCACGTTGTGAAATCTGGTGAGGTGACGTGTTGCCGGAAGACAACGGTGGAATAGTGGAATACATCCATGGTGGAAACGCGAGTGCCAGCCGGGCAGAGTTTGTTATGTTGGAGTACAGAAAGCGTCGCTTAGTGTTATCTAAAAGATTTTCAACATCATGGCTGAATATTTAGATGATTTCTACAATGTGGACGAGGTCTTTGAATTCGATGGCCGTCCGTATTTGTTTCAGCCAGAGTCTACGGATATTCAGATTTCACAACGAGGCTTCTCCTTTAGCGGGACTTGGACACAATAACAAACAGATCGGATCAAGAGAAAGGTAAGAAAAACATGTTATCTCTCTGTAGGTCCTAATGTTGTCAGACACTTATAATAACAATCTGAGCCTGTCAACGGCAAAAACAATTTTAGTGGACGTAACGTTACATTGACGCTGCACGCTTGCCCTCGCAGCTCATTTAGTGGCTGCTAGTTACTGCGTTATCCCTCAATACTGGACATATTCAGAAACTACTGTCCTTATTAGTTACTTAGACACAAACACATGGGGAAATAGGGTCCAGGTTGAAAGATACCAAAGTAACCCTTTAAACAGCATGTCATTCAACACTATTGATTAGATAAAAGTGGATGTTGTTTTTATACAACTGAACTGTCCATTACTAACTATGATCCATCACTTTTAGCTAACTACTTCAACTGTTAGTGCATTAGTAGGGTACTTATGTTTCTCTGCTTGCTTGGTAACTGGTTTTCATTCACTCTCAACCGCTGCATTTTGTGTTAAAAGTTACAGTTGTCTGGTGGATTTTTAAAAACAAATTCAAATCATAATTTCTTCAGTTGAGCTACTCCATAATCTTTCCCGATCCTTCTGGCAACTGCAAAATAAGAGTCGATAAATGATTTGAATTCCACCATAGCAACCAGTGTGACCCAAAATAAGATGCTAGACTTGTATGTGAGACATGTACTGTATCTCCTCATTACCAGGGATATAATAGTAAACTAACACCAAAACTCAACGAAAACAATAAAAAAATAAGATTAAATAATTTTCACTAAAATAAAAATATTTTTAGTATACTGAAATTAAATAAAAACTACACTCTTTAAGAAAAACTAAAGCTAAACTGAAACTATATTTCCTGGTTAAAAAAACGAATAAAAATTAACATAAATTAATTTCAGTTTCTTTTTTAGCTATAATATATCACTACCGGAAATTCTTTCAGCTCTCGTAACATTGAACTACAGAAACTGAACGGACTTGACCTTCCAGGAGATGGCGTTATGACACAATTGCTTCACATCGGACGCTAAAATAACGTGTAGATTAAACATTAAACATTAAGGCCTTTCCTACACAGTTCTCCAACCATGTATTTGGTATGTAGCTACATACTACATACATACTTCTGAGACATTATAGCTGGCCCTAACAAAAATTAAATATATAAAAACTAAAACTAAACCTTTCTGAAAAACTGAAATTAAACTAAAACTAGCAAACGCACTCTGAAAATGAACTAAAATTAAATTGAAAAGTCAAAACTAAAATATTATTAAAAACAAATTAAAAATTCGAAACTATTACAACCTCGCTCAGCATTATACGTTTCTGTCAAATAATGATTTAAACAGACGTTTCACTCAATTTAAATAATTCCATCAGCGTCCTCTTGTTCCTGAAAACTGCAGACCTCAGCAACACTTGAGCAGTTTAGTAGATAAGTTTATTGAGGAGAGATAAAAAAGTCTTAAAGACAAAAACACAGAAAAGCGTAAAAGCCAAACTCAGAGCAGCCATTTCCAATAAAGGTGAAGTGAGGTAAACGGCGGTGATGAATATGACAGCAGGAGTTGGGGGGAAATAAGCCTGTGAGAGTGACTAATGCTGCTTTACTGTAAACACGATATCTCATGCCCACATTACAAATCTTGTGCCGTCTTGGATGCTATTGGATGTCTCTCAAGTGGAAACATTACTCAGTTTACAAATTCACATGATTCCCAGGGCTTCAGACAGGCTGATCAATATTGGTGATCGTGAACCTCTCTCTCTCCGAGCCAAAGAGTCTCAAAACGTGCAGCCTGGAGCGAATCCATCAACGGCAAACGGCACGCTGACTTCATCCAAAAAGGATATTTGAGCGTTTTCCACCAAAGCTCCATTTTTAAAAGCAGAGATAACGGTTAGGAATCAGAAAAATGCGTGCTCACACCGTCAAAGTCACCTTTCCCATCTCTGCCAATTACAGTAAGTTCTCTGAGGTGCGATACAGTAAGTCAGCCTGGCATCACACATCAGCAGGAGAGACAACTGCTTTATGCCCAGGACTAGAACTGTTTGAGTCAGTATAATATATCTGAACACTAAAGTACAAAGTTATTCACTTTTATTTTATGAAATCTCAACCCTCATCTTTAAAATGTACTAAATGCTGCGTCATAAAAAGGAAAATATCAATGATTAGTGCCTGCTGAGCATACACAGTGCATCGTCATGGAAGACACCTCCGTACTTCCAAAATCATCTCAAACGTCTTTCATCATCATTGTCTGAAGCACAACACTGGACAAATACTCCCTCAACAGACCCGATCCATTTCACATCAACATGCCTGAATTATACAACATGTATCATATATCGAAGAATATGTATTGGAAAGATTGTCCTATTTGTCAACTTCCTCTGAGACATCCAAATCATCCGCGTGTCCTTGGTGCTAAACATACTAAATAAATAACATATTTTTTTCAAACTAGCAGGACTACTTTTGCAACACAGTCTCACAGGAAGGCGTATAAATAGCATGACATTACACGCCACACAACAAAACTACGGTAACTACCGTGGTGCTAACGTAGCAGCAAGGTGGTTCAAGCTGACAAGCCAGCCCAGTCGCACAGCAATTCCTGAAATAGTCATAAAATGTAAAGTATTGATTCGTGTACATAGACATTAATTTACATTTCTTTTTGTGATGGTCAACACAAAATCAATTCTTATGTTATCCATGTAATTGTGAAGTATTGAGAGTAGCAAATGCCGCATAGGGAGGATGTCGGGGTTGGATGGGTGGATCAATAAACCAAGAAACCAGACTTTCACCTAGGAGACCGGCGTTCGTGTCCCGTATGAAACCAGAAGTCAAAGTTGATTTGTTTGTCAATGTACGGCACCTCCGGAGTTATTTTAAAACCGCAATCTTTTCCTAAACCAAACTAAGTAGTTTGTTGCCTAAACCTAACCGAGTCAATCTATTCCTAAACCTAACCAAATAGTTTTATTTTGAAAAGACCAGAGCGGAAATTTGTAGGAAAACGCACAAAAAATACGTTGTTGAAAGTCGTGCTGAGCATCACTAAAAAAACGTGAAATTCGTGTCTATGTACACGAATCAAATAGATTACATTTCGGTACTATTTCATGAACTGCCGTGAGACTGTGTTGAACAACCTGTGGCTTTGGGCGGGACCTTGATACACCGGCTCAGCCGCCCCCAATCACTACCGCGCAGACTCCGGCTCCAAATGATGTCAAGATGGCATCTCCCATATCCGGGATATTTTAGCTTCACTTTAGTACAGTGGGAGGAAGTGGAGACGCGTCATCCATCTTTGTACACACTTTATAGTGGAAACTATGTCTCCCAAACTCCAGTTCACAGCTTTGTTGCTTTAGTTTCAACACATCTATTGCAGCGTTTCAACACTCTCCTCTTGTAGTCGGGGTTTGTGTGTGTGTGTGGTCCCAAAATCCCCAAATTCTTAACGTCTTGAGAAATCGCTCTTAATACCTTTCTGTAGCTCTCTAAATGCCCTGCTCTCTGGCGCCCCCACTCACTCCCCCACCACCACCACCACCACCACCACCACCACCACCACCTCCTTTGGACTGCCCAAGGCAGAATGATTAATTTGTGGCTATTGATTTCTCTTCCTGAGCTGAAAGTATGTGAGGGAGGGAGAGAGGGTGAGGTAGCGTGAGAGAGGGTCAGAGAAGCAAAGGGGTGAGGAGGGAGAGACTTGGAGAGGGGAGCGGGTGGGGGTGGGGGTGGGGTTGGGGGTGGGGGGGGGGTACATCCAGTATTCAGTGTAGTGCTTCTCTGCAGTTCTTTTTTTCTAATCTTTAATGTAGGAAAAAAAAAGCCAATGGTTGCAGTCTGGATGCGTCAAACCGCCTCCCCTCAGTCTCTCTCTCTCTCTCTCTCTCTAGCTCTCTCTCTCTCTCTCGCTCTCTCGGTGGCGATTGGCAATTCACTGAGTGTCCACATGTCATCTCTTGCCCTGCTGCAGCGGCGAGCAGCGCGGCATGCTGGGAGGAGGAAGGGAGGGCAGAGAAAAAGGGGGGAGTTTAAGGGGAAGGCAGCAAAGGGAGGGCCGGGAAGATGGCTAGATGGATGGAGGCATGTGTTCATCCATTTCCCTGTTTCATTACATCTATGTAAATGCTGCTGGGTATGTTTGTGTCTGTGTGTGTGTGTCTGTGTGTGTGTGTGTGTGTGTGTGTGTGCCCACCCCCCCACCCCACATACTCCCCTTTCATATTAGACAAGTGTCATCTTGAACACAGTTTTTTCTTCCCCGCCAATTCTTCACTGCCTCTTTTCATTCCTCTTCCCATCCTTCCCTGTGTCTTTCTCTTCAGTTAAATCCCCATGTAGCTGCTGAGGAAATTTAATATCATGGCCTCCGAAAAAAAAAGGGGCGGGGGGGTCGGGTTAGAGGAGATGAGAAACCGTGTGATCGGCACTTAATTCTGTTGGGTAATCATTTTAATTAAGCCTGTATGTGGTTAGCAGTGACGAGCACGTCTCTCTGCGTACTACAAGCACATTTCTGACAGGATGACGTTCGGAGAAGAGTATGACCTACATTTGCCGTTCGAGAATCACACTCACATTCACAGAGAGCTCGTCTGACTGCATAGAGTTAATGAGAGAGATGAAATATGCACAGCAAAGGTCCATTTTGTCAAGTGACCTTTTCAAGGGCATATATATACAGCAGAGGTGACAGCTGATGAAATGAATACATATGCAGTATGACGAGTGAAACAAAGGAAATCTTCTAGATGAAGAGTGTCAATAAACAAGGTCACTGTTAGTATTTACTTCTGCTTCATTTTACAGCACCACCAATTACATTATAGCCTACAATCTGAGTACAAGATAAAGACCGATTACTCTTTTATTATGGACTATTTGTGCTGAAAAATCTATTGAAAGGATCCATAAAACAGAGCTTTCTGACCACTGTTCATAGCTCCACCTACAAAAAGTAATGCGCTGTAATTAGTATATATCCCACAAAAACAGTTTAATCCACGTAATTGTGAAAGAGGAAGTATAAAGAGCAACAAAGCCTGCGTAGGGAGGAGGTCAGGGTGGATGTGTGGGTCAAAAAACACCAGACTTTTGCCCAGGAGCCCGCTGTTCATGTCCTGTGTGAAACCAGACGTCAACGCTGATTTGTTTGTCGCGTAACTTTTGTAAGTTACGTCACTTCCAGAGTTATTTTAACCCAAACCACAATGTTTTCTTAAAGCTAACTAAGTAGTTTTGTTGCCTAAACCTAACCAAGTTTCCTTTGAAGACAGATTTGAAAAGATTATACAAACCGTTGTATGAGGATACGTTGTTCTGTTCAGCTAGTATGATGAAAGCTAGAAAATCCATGAAACATACAGACAGTCCTGCTTCCATAGTTGTTGGGGATGTTGTCTTAGTATTAGAATAGTGTGCTCTGAAATATGTAATTGAAAAAAAAATATTTTGGCAACAAAGAAAGTAAAAGCTTTGAGGTTGGGAGTGTAGATCAGATCAATTTCCCTGCACATATTTAGTATATAACAGCAGGAAGAGCTCAGGTGTAATTGATAGCATTAATAATGGCTGCATTCCATTTAGGTGAGCCACCTGCAGCATACTGTCATGGCAAACATGGACACTTATATGAACACAGCTATCATTCATGTTATTATTAACACCTGTACTGCTCTGGCTATGACTTTGTGTAATGTCAAAGGGTTTCTAGTGCTGCCAGACCCACTGACACCTGCTTTAAAGGAACAATGTGTAACATTTCGGGGGATCTATTGGCAGAAATGGAATATAATATTCATAACTATGTTTTCATGTGTAGTCACCTGAAACTAAGAATCCTTCATATCTACATAGGGAGCGGGTTGTCATCACGGAGTCTGCCATGTTGCATGTTGAACGGACAAACCAAACACTGACTCTATAGAGAGCCTTTCATGTTTTTACGTTACCTGAAGGCTTCTCTGACGTGCTTGTGAAACTTCGTCAACGTGAGTCGCAGAGTGCGAAACTGTGGTACCGCCAGACGCCGTCTGACTTCCGTTGCTCCTGAAGTAGTGTTATTATGGTAAGGATGGCCTCTGAGCAAGGCGAATGGCGTTACCGTGGTTTTGCACTCAGTCTTGGAACGGGCAGATTGAGCGGAGGGGTACTCACTTGGTTGCAATCTGCAACCACACCACTAGATGATGCCAAATCCTACACACTGTACCTTTATAAAAAATACATTATTTTTCTCATACTGTCTGTCTGATTATACCTGTACTCACCCTCCCTAAAAAGTCCTCTCTGATTGGCTTGCGAGAAAAATATGGTGCACCTTTGCAAATGTAGTTCTCAAGATGTGGGCGATATATTCTAATGATGCTTCATGTGACATAGGAAGGGGAGCCAAATTTGAATGGCTTGTTGAATCACATGTTTTCTGATCTAGAGAAAGAGTTTGTGGGTTGGTAGGCACTCCAGATACCCAAATGTATGAGCACAAGTACTGAAAAAAGTGAGTTTCTCATGATATGTCCCCTGCCACGGCGCCGTGAAGAGCAAAGATGATTAGATTTAGTTCAGTGATCAATGCAGACATGTGGATTAAGGAAGAGAAGCCCTGCAGGCTGTTATATATTCCGTTTATTTCACAGACACACAGCCTTCAATAGTAGTTGTGTTCGGACTTTGTGGCCGAGCTGCCCCGGAGCGAGCGATATGACTGTGGGTAAATGAAAGATTCATTTTCACAACTTGTTCGCAGCGTCGGCCCTGTCACGCCATGACACATTAAAGACACACAATACGGGGCTGGTTACAGACACACAACTGTAAGGCAGTGTGTCACACTGCTGAGAGGAAAGAAAATAACATGCATGTGCGGCTCACATCTGCATGGCATCTGCAGTCATTTCCAGGTGAAAGTGTGTTCATACGTGTGTGTGTGTGTGTGTGTGTGTGTGCGTGTGTGTTTTCTCATCCAGAGCTGCCTGTGTGCATGCTGCTATGATCATGAGAGACTCCCTGTCCTGGAAAGCGATCTGAGGGAGCAAAGGGAAGCCACGCTGCTCCTCATTAAAAATTCATCCTGTTCCTCACTGCTCTCAGAAACACAGAGACGATGAAGGTGAGCGCTCACACACACACAAACACACACACATAGGACAGAAGAGAGGGGGGAGGAGAGAGGCAGCATGCTCGCTGGGAAATTACATCATCATCCTCCTCAGTGGACTTAGCAGCACCTTATCCTCGCCCACATCAGGATGTAGCGATAACAACGGTGGCGACTTCATTTTGACGAATTCCCTGATTCGCTCTGATGTGCAGATTAACATGGCGTTGTCTTTTTTACCCACGGCATAAAAAAATCAGCAGCATCGTCAGCAGTTCGGCGGATGCTTTGTCTAAGAGTCACAGTAACGCACCTCCACAGACATGAATAATCGAGTGTCAGCCATTCCCAGACACCAGGTTTACATCATTTCCTGTAGGAAGCCTATTAAATCATCATCCTTCAGGTTGAGCACCCAGCTCACTCCATCAAGCTGCTCCAGGTAGACATGTGAGTGATAGAACAAACAAATCAATTAAAGTTAGCTCACATTCAACATTCACTCAATTTCATTTTTGGTTGTGTAGTTCTGTCATTTGAAAAACGACACACCAAACTAGACCAAGCTTCTCTTAGATTGACCTCCTCAATGAACTCATCACGATGACCTCTTTTCTCTTTCTCACACTCTTGTGTTTCGGACTGAAGCGGGTTTCAGCCGTCTCAATTGACAGATACTGTCTCATTACAACTGTTTGTTTTCCCAACAGCACCATTTGCTGTGACAGTGGGGTCTGCCAGCCCTGTCGACTGCAGTAAATACTCACTCTGGAGTGCAGTAAACATGACCATCTGAGCAGCGTCACACCGAGGGGGCAGCTCTGACGTCCTCAGAGGCTGACAGGCAGCCATAGAGGCCGGTTTGGTGCCTCGAGGTGGGCAACATGGAAGTGCCATACCTCCTGAAGACACCAAACTTTCTTCGTTAGTTACATTTTTTATTTTAGCAAAATCAGTCTAGAAATTGGATTTAAAAAAAACACTTAATTTTACAGGGCTGCAAATTTCATGGTAATTAGGTGATAATTAGCAAGTAACATATTTGAAATTTCTTTGGAATTACTGCCAAAAAAACACCAATATTTACCTCAAAATTTGCTGTTGAGATTTTATTTAAATTTGCATTGTTTAGAGCTGCAATGGGGGGTTGCGTCAGGAAGGGCATCCGGCATAAAACCTATGCTAAATCAATATGCAGTTCAATGATCCGCTGTGGAGACCCCTAATGGGAGCAGCCGAAAGATGAACGACAACATTGTTTAGAACCGCAAAGATCAGTTGATTAATCCATTCTCCATTCTCACATTTGAAAACTTACAACCAACCAATAATCAAGAAAAAATCAGCAGATTAATAAATAATGAAAACAATATCATGATTCTTTGGTTGATAGTAAAAGATGGAGGCCACAGGTGAGAAAAAACACAACCTGTTACTGTCTCTGCCCTAAAAAAAGATCAGATCAACTGTGTGTCTGAAATTACAAACGCTGTCTGGTTTTCTTTACATTGTTGCACAGAAAACAAATCAATCATATCGGATGTCAAACACCTTAGACATCTGATATCTAAATACACCATAAAGCCTTGAGTACACACTACATACTGTATACAGATCCACACCTGTGCTCTGCTGAGCCATCTGGACCGGATCACCTTCATCCTCTCAGACCGGCTGTTTAACATCACTCTGTCTGTTTCCTTCCTCCTTGCCCTCTATATCTTGTCCTGTGCTCTCTTCTCCATCTGTCATGCTCACACTCTGCCCTGCTGGCGTTACCTCCTGCCGTCCTCCTCCGTCCTCCACCCGGCCCCGACGGTGACCCCCAGCTCAGCTACAGGAACCTTCAGCCCGGCCCTGCCTCTGTCCAGGCCTGAGACTCTGCTGTCAGCAGCTCTCCCACCGGGTGCTAAGAGGACTTTGCAGAGGTGGGAACATCTCTGTTTTTGTTCATCATGATACCATTTATCTGCTGCATCACAGCAGCTATTCTGTCTGACGCATGCATGGAAATTCAACAATGTGACAATAAGAATTAATCACTTTAAAGGTCGCAAATGTAAAGTTTCTTCACCCAAATCACACTTTTCACACGTCTGCTCTATCTAGCATTTAAACCATTTTGGTTTCATACGTTGTGGTTTTGACTTGGGCTTCAACTAGCAACTATTTTCACCACTGATTAATGTACCAATTATTTTCTCAATAAATTGATTCATCGTTGATCTCTAGAATGTCAAAATTTGCAAAAAATTGCCCATAACAGTTCACAGAGCTCAATGTGATGTCTTCAACTGTCTTGTTTTGTCTCACAAGAAGTCCAAATCCCAAAGATATTCAGTTTATTATCGTTGAAGACAAAGAAAAACAGAACATATGCACGTTTGAGAAGCTGGAACCAGCGCATTTTTTAAGTTTTGTCATAAAAACGGCTTGAACAACTAATTGAAAAAGTTGCAGATTCATTTTCTGTTTTTTCGCTAATCGATTAATCCGCTTCAGCTCTACAACAATATATTTATATATCACAATATATGCAGAATCACAAACATTATTCAATTGCTGCTAGATGCAATGAACTGTCTTCCTCGTGAATTACATCAGAAGATAATCTTCATATGTGTGAAACTAAAATGTCAATAACTTCACGGAGTTGGCTGCAACTAATAATTGTTTTCATGATCGTTTAATCTGCCAATTATTTTCTTCATTACTTGATTAAATGTTTTATCCATAAAATGTCACAAAATACACACACACCGGAAGGGGAGGGACCTCGCCTCTCTACGGAGCTCCAAAAAATGATATTCATATTATTTATATATTTATATTATTCATTTTTGATATTATTATAAACTCAACAGCAGTGTGTCTTTACAGAAACAATGTTCTTTACTGGGAACAGTTTTTATTGCAAGCGTTTCTTTGGCAGAAGAAATATTTCCAATCAAAACTGCAGTAGAAGTAAGTCAGAGAGTGTGTTTTTGTGATTTGGGTGAACTGACCCTTTAAAAAAAGACAAACGCTTGAAGACACAGACGAATCCCTGAGAGAATAAATCAGAGTTAAAGTACTAATCTTTTCTCATTACTGTTATTATTATCGTTATTAGCATTAGTGTCATTATCAGCAGGCGGTGGTAGCCTGCACTCAGCCGGGGTAAAGCCACCAAACACACTCTAACTCTGCTGCTGCTCCGTCCTCCAACTCGGAGATGATGCAGTGTGTTTGGGCTGCGTTCTGACACAAAGCAAATACGCCGTAATAGATTGCAAATGAACTGCGCCACGGACATCACCAATTAATCAAAAGGCAGATTGTCGTACTTTCTCTGTGCCATGGCAGGGAAAGAAAAAAAAAAAGGAGGTGAATCGCACCTCCTTAAAATGAATGGATTGTATCTGCAGTTAATTATCATTTACTACAGGGTCTCTTTGGGATGTTTCCACAGCTTAAGGATACGGTCGGTGAAGTGGAACAGAGAGGAGCTCTGCTGCGATGGAATCAGAGATTGGTCTGCTGGTAATTACACTTTCATTGTAAGAGGATCAATTCTATGTAATCAGAGTGCAATCTCACTGGAAATCGAGTGTTTTTTCAAGCCGCTTTAACGTGGAAACTTTACATTTTCAAGGGAACAACATTTGTTTGATAAACAGCAGCAGAGAGCAAATACAACACGATGGCTGTGGAGTGGGAGATCTGGAGATAATTTTCAACTCATCTTTTTGTCTATAAAACCCTCAGATAATAGTGAAAAAATATTAGAATTTCTCAGAGCCCAAGATGTAAGATATTCAGTTTATGATCACAGAGAAGGAGCAAATCATCACATTTGAGAGGCTGAAATCAGATTGCCTGATGAAAGATGTAAATTATTAATCAGTTATCAAAATAGTTGCTTCTAAATATTCTGTCGAATTATTTCAGCTCTATATACCTATAACAAAGTCAAAACCTCTTATGTTCTTGCATTTGTATAACAATTAAATTAATCTTATCCCTTGCAAATTTTGTGACAGTCAGCATAAAGATTTTAGCCAATAATGACATTTTCCACCAGTCTCCTATTTGAAATTTACATAATAATAAAAACCTGAAACTTAAAGGGACTATTTGTAACTTTTTAAGCGTATAAATGTAGTGGGTCGGCACACATGCGCGTTCGCTTATGCACGCTCGCGTGTGGCCGGAGCCTCGTCTCCGCTGCCTGCTCTCCTTCACTCAGACAGCGTGCGCGTCCTCGCTGTCTCGCTCCACCTCTAGACGTGAACGCTCGCTCACTCCACACTGCAGAAGAGTTAGTTTAGCTCTGAGAATATCTAGTGAATGTAGAGTGGACGTTTGTGCAGAAATAACTGTTGCAGCTCCTCCAGACCAACAGAGGTTTTCCGTGTCTTGTGAAGTGACGGGGCTCCGCAGAGAGATACGTTATCGTCTCGTTAGCGACCGGGTGCCGGTGTCTTTGGCTGCCGGCTGCGGTCGGGAGGCGATAACGTAACTCGTTGAGGAGCCCCGCTGCTGAAGCCTGCGCTGAGCAGGAAAAGCCAACACTAGGATCAGCATTGATTCATGGAGAGACCTTGGTCTGGTCAGCTAACATTACTGCCAAGCAGGTGAAATATAGAGTGATATTGTGCTTTTAGCTGACGTCTGTCGCCTCACTGTTTTGAGCGATGCTCGTTCATGTCTATGTAGAGCGAGCAAGCGTGAGCTCGACGCATGACGTTGGTTGATTTCTAGGCCACAGGTGACGCTGTTAAGCAGCATTTCTGAATCTTACAAATAGTCCCTTTAACAAAACCTATGTGGCTTGCCGCTATAGTTAGCTTAGCACAAAGACTTGAAGCAGCTAGCCTGCCGTCCAAAGGTAACAAATTCTGCTCACCAGTCTTGTCTTCACGGAGAGGTTGCCAGGCAACCAGCGGAGACTCCAGGAAGTTACAAGTCCTGGCCAAGAAGTAATTGGGTACACAACCCCTATTTTTACGCTTCGGTTTTTGTAACAAACAAGATATAATGCAATTTGCAATGAAATGCAATGCAATATCCCTACACACAAGAAAGTGAAATCAATCTTCTCATATAACCCATGGCAGGAATATGAAAAAATGAATTCCCCAAAATTTTGAACTACTGGCTAAATACAAAACTTGTCTGATGCTACTGCGAAGCTGTTTTCATCTGCAACTATGCTTGTGACAAGTGTTGAGTGTTTGATATCAAAAACATGGATTTTTGTTGGAGTATTCCTTTTTAGCGTCTGCATGCATTTAAACTTCATTTTGTCCTGTGCCAAAATGTTTTAAATTCTAAATATGTTGCGTTACAGGAGCAAGACGACATTGGAAATGCTCGTGCACGCAGGCAGTCAGAAGTCCTGACAGTCCTATCATGGTCTGGTGAGTTACACAGTATGCTTACACAAAGACTAGCCCAGGGTATGTTTGGTATTGATTTGTTCTCTGGCCATGTAGGATAAAGATAGACCCCACCCAACAGGACCAACAGCAGCTAAAAATAACATGTGTAAATCAAGACTAGACACACACACACACACACACTCTCACACACAGTCCCGCTGGCTGTGATGATGACGGCGTGCCCGGGTCAGAAGGGATAATTATTATGTAGTAACTGAAATGCTGCTCCTCTTTGACGCATGTCCCACCTTTAATGCTTATATTTGAATTTTTTTCCTAATTTATAGCAGAGGCTCTTACTCTCTCTAGACTGTGAGGAAGGAGGGGTGGTGGGGAGGGTAAGGGTGTCTCCACGCTGAGCAGGTGACAGCATTTATGGGAGAGTGCCACCGAAGTTTACAGCCACTCTCCCATCGACCAAAGCCATCTGAGCCATTAATCATACACTAAACCAATTACCATGCCATCACACCCGTCTACTGTCCATCTCCTCTCGGAGACGCAGTCAGGACGGGCCGAATGCTGTTTCACCAAGACATGACTATTAATATACAAGGGGCTTTGTGAGGACATGGTCATGTAATATCAACACAATGTTTTTTTAGAAATTAGTTTATTTTTAAGTTGAGTAATTAAGTGTTTCAAATGCAGTGATCTATGTAATTCTTTCCAGAACAATAAAATCACGTGATCCAAATCCTTTTTTTTAATTCATTTTCAAAATGATGATTTGCAGGAACTACTGTGTTGGATTGCCATGACATTTTGTACAGTCATTCATGGTTCCCAGAGGATGAATCCTAAAGACTTTGGTGATCCTCTGACTTTCTCTCTAGCGCCACCATCAGGTTCACATTTGTGGTTTTGAGTGAAATATTGTGAAAACTATTGCATGAGTTGTCAGTTGCACTTTGTGTTTATTGCAAATGTTACATGCTGAAACGCTAAACTAAGATGATGAACATGGTAAACATTAAACCTGCTAAATATCAGCATGTTACAATGGCATAAATATAAACGGTGCAACCGGTGCAGCTGCACAGGGGCCCAATAATCGCCTTCCTACACCGCGTCCAACAAGCAAACGAGCATCTGACTATAACATCAGACGCTCTCTGTCCACACTGAATCCGTTACTATGCACTTCTGTTATGTATAAAAAACATGTAGGCTATCTATCAGTTGTTCCCTTGATATTCCTACTGGAGACGTAGCCACTAATCTTTCTACGTTGATTCTTTTCAGACAGAAAACCCATGTTTAATATTGTGATGTTTACTGGAAATGAAGGGATTTTTCAGCTCCCTGGTGATCTCCATCCAGCGAGAAGAGGACCCGCTCCCTATGTAGATTTAAACGGCTCATTCTAAGGTAACGAAAAAACAACAATTCTTATTTTCAGGTGATTATACACTAAAGAAAACATACTTATTAATATAATATTACATTTCTGCCAATAGATCACCCGAAATGCTGCACACTGTTCCTTTAATGACTATGCTGAGGCCCGTAGGGTGAACTTCTAATGGGTGAGTAAAAGGTTTCTCTTGTTTAGTATGGAGTCGGATCAGGGATCTAAATCTATAGCAATGTAGTTGTTACCTCTCACATGCTGGACAATGCACATCTAATCTGTGTCTGTGATAACATTGTGCCACTGAGAGTCGGCTGCTGTCCGTGGTGCTGATCTGAGGCTGGTTTGCAAGATGCAGGAGTTGCATGGTGAGCCTCTCCATGGTGGCATAGCTATTGTCTATTTTGCAATTGTCTGAAGCGATTGTGTGTGTCTTGTGTTTGGGGTGAGGGCCCAAGAAAAAAATTTGCATGTTATCATTGTCTTTGTTAGTATATTCACATCATAATGTTAGCATTTAGCTCAAAGCATCACTGTGCCTTAATACAGCCTCACAGAGCTGTAGACTCTTAGTCTTGAGGCCTGTACTGTACGAAGCAGGATTTAGCGAGGTAACTTCAGGTTTAACTCTTCAGGGTTTTCCGTTCTATGATGATGGTTCACTTCTTACCGAGGTATATCGCCATGGTAACTTATGCTGAACACCTCACCTGCTCCGGAGCAGGTTATGTTCCAGATAAGAGATCAACTCGTATAAAAGCACCGCCTACTGACCAATCAAAGTTTGGTGCGCGGATTGTATGATAATATTACCCAAGTACAAAAAAGATTATAGTAGTGTGAATAGTCACACACACCCCACATATTTGTTAAATGGTATAATGAAGTGTAATGTAGTTATCTATTATATTTTGAAAGCTATTCATACATCACTGCCCCATCTAGATGAATATATCTGACTTTTGAGTGTTAAATTAATAGGTCTATAAATTTACACATTCACACATCAGCAATTTTTTTCCTTCTACATTCAGCAGATTCAAACTGTGTTACTATTAGTCTGGATTATTTGTTTAACTTCTTCGTATATGTCTAATATTATAGTTTGCTCTTCCTTTCTAAAATATGCCGCTCTGTTGACAGTAGACTTGTCCATGTTTGTGATTGGTCATATGCTGGCTCAATGTAACATTTTTGATTTTACAGTCCCGTGACAGACCAAACCATTTTTTGCATGATAGGGACTCAGGGAGGGAAAGTAAAATTGTTTTTGACCACTATGTCAAGGAAAATTCGGAAATATACTTTTTTTTTTCTTTTATGTGACTCACAAATACCATATAAAGTTTTCACTATACATTTTTGACAAATTATTCCACCAGATTATTTAAAGGTTAGAGGGCCTTTTTGGGCCGTCCCTTGACCCAAAACCCGGGACAACTGACCCGGTGACGGCGGCCCTGAGAACAATTAAAGCATAGGATTAATATTTGTATTTCTCTTTCATGTGAAGACTCTTGGTCTTATGTAACAGAAATAGATCTGGGGGATTCAAAGTGACAGGTTTTAAGAATTTGGGTCCTGATCTGTCATGACTATAATCTATCCAAACAGCTTGTAGTTTGTAACTGGCTTGTGATCTTCCAAATATCTTGAAGAAGTCGTTGTAGTTTCTATTCCCAAGCTATCTGCTGTCAGGCCACACAGGCTACACATTATGTTAATTTCAGGTGTGATGGAAATTTAAAATGTCAGTTGGAGGATAACAATAATGCAACATAACAGAATAAAATCATAAATGCAGGACTGTTTATAGAAACGTAACAGAGCGTATTTGTCTAAAGTGCTACACCACAGCAGCACTGGTATCAAGCCTAAACAGACCTGAGGCTGCACTCGAAACACAATCAATGAACTCTACACTGATACCCTGCCGGGTACCAGAGTCTGTTGATGCACGTCGCTGTAACTGAAGAATTATAACAAATGGCCAGCTGAACAGTAATACAAGCGAAGGCCAGAGTCCTGCACTGTTCTCAGATGGTCTCCGGCCCCAGCCTAATCCGGTAATGTCTGGCCTGTAATTTGGCCTTAGTGGGCAATAGAGAGGGCGAGGTGGAGACCAATAAAACAGTCGTGTTCGGCAGTGACTGTCTGCAGTCTCAGCGGAGGGCAAAATGAATCCCATCCATCGCCGGCTGCAGGGCAGACTGACAGTGCAGCGCAATCAAGCTCAGTCACTTTACACAAGCTGCTATCAGCTGAGGGGGGAGTAGTGATACCATCCTGACGGAGGCTCACTTTCTACCCCAACAAGTGGCTGCGAGGCCCCCGAATACACTTTCCATCCACTCTCAATTTGTGACTAACTATAATCCGGCCGATGCAGCTGGATGTATAGTGTGTCATAATACAATGTAATGCCACTTTAGGGCCGGGACATTAGCCTGGGTGGGCATACTCCAGCTGGGTAATCCTTATCTGATTGGACTATGAGACTAATCCCGCTCTTCTCTGCCGCTCCGCTATCTGCTTTTATCTCAGGCCTGCCTCTCATCCTGCTGTACACACAAGAATACGCAAACACCATGTACAAGTACACAAAAGCACACACACACAACATACTCCCACATGTGTTTTCAAATGCATGAATGTACACTACATTGATACTCCCACGAGCTTATACATAAAATCATGAGGCAGTATGTGTGAACTGTGATCTGTGGTGATTGACAGCAGCTGTGGGAGGCCGTACTGGAGTGTGGTAGCCATTTTAGCTAAAACAAAAAAAAGGAAAGTACATTTTTTCCAAATAATCTCTGTTTGGGTGAAGAACACTTCAGTGCATGTAAAAAAAACTATCCATGGCTAAAACTCAAATTTAAATCTACAGACTAAAGGAGAAAGAAGACATGATTTCCACTCGACTTTGGTACTCTGAATCACTCAAATGTGTCTAAACAGTCTCATCGTATTGTCTGAACATCAGTCTAGCTGATTAAAAATGCTCCGAGTCCAAAGAAATGCAGATACGTTCATTCATGTTCCCTTCGACTGTTTTACGAGCAACAGCGAGCACTTTGCATCTGATTGGTGGTACTTGTTGGGGCATTTTAACAATCTTTTGATATGTATTTTTAGGAGACATACATTTGTCTTTACGCATTTTTCTGCAAAGACAGTAAAGCAATTATATACCGTAAGACTACTATTAATATAGAAAGTTGGCTGGGAAAAGCACAATGACCAGTTTGTATGTATACTCCCGTGTTCTGCAAGATAAAATTACTGTTTTTGTGAATGAAGTCTGGTGGCTTTGAAGAGAACGATATAATAGCTTCAGTTCCCCGTCGGAAAGAGCTGTCTGCGGCTGTGGACGGGAGCAGCAGAAAAACATATTTTAGCCACCTAAAAAAAAAATCAAATCAGTTTAAGTGTACGCTATATTTATAATATTTACACCATTTTACCTCGCCATCAGACAACCCTTTCCAAACGGGAGCTGAAGCCATTATATTGTCTTTTTTTCTATTTTTAAGTGATTATTGACATTTGTGACATGTTTTCCGTTTCTTATGTTACATTGTTTACGTATGTATTTTACTTAGTTTACATACTTATTTCAAGGCCAACCATGATGTTTTTCCTAAACCTAAGTGGTTTTGTTGCCTCAACATAACCGCGACCGTGTCACGGTACTGACGTGACGTTATATGACACGCAAAAAGCCGTTTCACAACGTTAACCCCTTTGTATGAAATGACACGTGAAAAGCCTATATTGCGTTATCATGACTTGCAGAATGTCCTTAAAAGGTCGTACTATTTATACGCCTTCCATGAGATCAGGTGGTGGCTGCAGACTTAAAGTTTTTTCTTCTCAAATATTATATTTTATTGCTTTACTTTGCCTTCTGTGATGGTAAACTTAATATCTTTTTGGTTTTGGACTGTTCTGACAAAACAAACAATATGAAGACTTAATGACCATTTTTTATAATGTTTGGATATTTCATAGCTGAAATAATTAATTGGAAAAGTAAACAGCAGATTGATAATGAAAATAATCACAACTTGCAGTCCTAAATTATTGCAAAGCAGATATCATGTGCACTGTGGACATGCAGGAAACATTGCATTGCACATTTTGTAGTTTAGGTCTTTGTGATTTGCAGGGGAAGAAGAGCAAACACATTGGATGATGAACCTTAACGGATTTCATAAAACAGGTAATAAAAGACAAAACATCCGATACCACGGTGGCCCTCCTTCATCACAGGGTCCACCGTTCCTCCTCCCCGACTCTGTGTCTCTCCTCCACTGTGGAGCCTGAGGGCGGCGCTGTAATGAAGACGAATGCCTCAGATTAGCAGCAAACGCAGAGCGCTACACCTGGCTGAGAGCATAGGGGGCTTCAGCGGCTGCTCTTACAGGAGGAGGACGGAGGAGCGGCGGCCTCCAGGGCCCAATTCATCAGCAACACACATGTTTACTGTGTGCCCCGCTCACGCCTCACCGGCTGAATCTCTCTCTGCACCCACACGCGTTTGCGGAGCCGCAATCACTGAACTTTAAATACAGTTTCAAGACTGTTAGACAGAAATGCACATTTCTAAAATACAACATCAACAGCAGAGGACCAATAGGAGCAGATTTTACTTCCAAAGAACCAGTCACCGAAATAGTCAGAGAGCTGCCGGCTTTTGGCGGTGAATAAAAGCTGAAAAGATGGAGTCAAACCGTTCACTGTGTTTGATCAGACTCCCATCTTCACCTAAACTAGTTTGCAAAAGTTTGCATCCAACTCCCCTCCTCCCCGCCATAAGCAGTCTTTCTTGCTTTTTATTCTACGTCACATGCTCTGAGCATAGCATATTTATGCAGATGCGTTTACATTGCAGTCAGTACAGACTACATGGCGTACAAATAACACGCCAAACACAAGAAAGGCCTTCTTATTGCACGCTAAATGCCTTGCGTAGTATCGTGGCATCCATTCGCTTTTTTGTGCGAACGGGCTGGTAGAGGCCATCAGATGGACAACACACCGTAAAGTTCCGACACAGTTCGTGAAATAGTCACGAAATTTAATCTATTTGATTCGTGTACATAGACACGAATTTCCCTTTTTTTTGTGACGCTCAGCACGACTTTCAACAACACGTGACGCACGTGTCACTTTCCGCTCCAGTCTTTTCAAAATAAAACTGCTTAGTTAGGTTTAGGAATAGATCGACTTGGTTAGGTTTAGGCAACAAAACTACTTAGTTAGGTTTAGGAAAAGATCATGGTTTTGTTTAAAATAACTCCTGAAGTGCCGTGACTTAAGTACGGAAGTTATGTGACAAATAAATCAACGTTGACCTTTGGGTTCACACAGGATACGACCAGCTGCCTCCTGGTGAAAGTCTTGTGTTTTTTGACCCACCCATCCACCCCGACCTCCTACCTACACGGCTTTCGCTGCTCTCTATACTCCCCAGTTCACAATTTTGTGGATTAAATATGAATTGATTTTGTGCTGACCATCACGAAAAAAAGTGAAATTCGTGTGTATGTACACAAATTAATACATTAAATGTTGTGACTCTTTCAGGATCTGTTGTGCGACTGGGCTGAAAGTTCAGTAAAAAAAAAAAAAAAAAAAAAAAATTAAAATATTTCCGGATCGGCCCAGATACTGATTCTTGCAGGATCGACTCGGGACATTACTAATATATCGATATATACGCACACGCACGCACGCACACACACACACACACACACACACACACACACACACAAACACACACACATTTGGCTTCCCACCACTTCTGAAACCAAACCTACGCCCCTGCATCAAATACACAATCCCTTCTTCTTCCAGGAGTGAGATTATTGTGTTTCTCTGACGAGCAGTGAGCGAAACAGAAACAGAGGTCGAGGTGATGAAGCACCCAGTGTGGGTATTCCCATTTTGCTTGTTCACAGGTTCTCCTCTCCGGTAGCTGGTTATACAAACACAAACCGTCGCCCACCTGTGTCCACTCTGTGAGCAGGATGTGTGGGCCCGCGCTGCCAAACACACAGTCTGTGTTCTCTGCTGCTGAGATAAGGACGGACGGAGCGACGGCTTCAACCATCAGTCGCTGCCTGATCGCCAGTACGGCTTCGTTTAAGAGGAGCTGGGGGAAAGATGAACACTAGTCCTCGTGGCACTCTGAATTAATTGAGTTGAGCTGCAAACTGAAGCCTAATTAACATCTGAAATGTTAAACTTCACTCCTCCTGACTATCCAGACTGGATTTGCAGCCTGCTTATCTCTGCCTCTCTGCAGCTGCATCCGCTCTGTACTTTTCTATTTTTTCATCCCTCTCCCCTCCCCCGATTTTTGGTTTAAAATGTGCAAACTACCTATAATTAAATGTACTCGCTTCTTAAGACCCAATTTCCTGAGCAGGAAGTCATTTGAATTAGAATTTAAATGAATCTGACCCCGGTAAGTAAATGCACTGGCCCCCTTTTCTCCACTCCCTTGCCTCTTCTGGGCCGGGGATCATTCATGAATCACAAATGACAAATCTGGGTTTATTTCCTGCCATTTTGATCTGGGATTCAAAGAGAGAGGCTCATTGTGCAATATAAAAGCAACATACACACCCACGCCGAGCCAAGAGTGTGATGTTTTGATCTCGTCTTGACTCTGTGGCCGTTTGGTTTGCCAATTAAATAATGGCCTGGCAGTGATAAAGGCCAGTCACTGTCACAATTACACTCCAGCTGTGATCAGTCCCATGTGCATTAATGTAGGAACAGTTAATACACCAGATCACTGCGTCCGCATTCAGCATCATCTCTTTTCTATATCCAGGCAAGAAACACCTGCACAAACTTACAAACACACATCTGGAGTCAGGTTTCTGTTGTCGACACCCGAGCAGCTTCTCAGGAACAGCTGAGGTGTAACGCTGCGATCAGAAGTCGTTTCTGTTGATTCGTGAATACCAATTAAACTTTTTTGATAGAGGTAACACTGGGTTAAACTAAAACTTTTTTTCCCACACCTTACTCTGCTTGGTAGGAACATTTTTTTTTATCTCATTTAACGGATGGAGTGATAAATTATCAAGTGATTTGATTAATTTAAAGCCGATTTGACTAAAACAGTCGTGATATAACTTTCTCATTTTACAGCTAAACAGTACACTACAAGATGTTTCTGAAAACATTTTACGTGAGAAATAGGCATTACAGTCACAGAATATTGATTCATGTTTGATCAGCGCTGCCTAGTTTGACCGTTTGATCGGAGTTCGCGAGTGATTGACAGCTGCTCAGAGACGGCAGGCTCCAGCTCGGCTCTGATTGGTTGTTTTCATCCGGTCTGTGAAATCTTGCAGATACCATTGAACACAGAGGCACGTGACTTTTTTCAGATTACCTGTCTCATGCACTACTGTCAGGATATAATGACCGTTTTATAAAAATAACTTTTTGGAATCATATTTGCTCCATTTTCTACCCACTGCTGTTTTAATTGAAGGATCTGTTTACTTCAGATATTACTTCATTCCATACCCAGCATGTGAATGGAAGTTGCGCGTGTGTCCCAGTGGCTGCCGCACTTCACAGTGCTCATACAGCGGTTACTGCTGACAACACCGTCCCCCGTCGGTCAGCACTGTTGCCGTTGTTAGCGCTTTTAATGCGCCAGCACTGTTAGCTGCTAGCCGCCGGCTCAGGGTTGTAGCTGCTGTGGTAGAGGGCCAATCACACGTTGCATTAAACCGAAGAACACCTGAGGTGATTGGCTACGAGCAAAACCACAAAAAAATAGTAATTTTTTTCTAGATCTGGGCACAAAAAGGATCGATTGTAGGTATGGTTTGACTGGAGTTATGTCGGTCAATATCTTAAAAGTATCAAGCGTCGATACCCAGCCCTATCTCAAATACATCAGTGTTTGACAGTGTCTAAACACAAAGAGCCATTCACAAACTTTGCCTGAATAAATCAAAGTATTGATGAAAGAATCTGTAACCAAGACTAAGAATCGGGAACAGAACCAGAACAGTAAAGTGGGCCGGACAGATAAACAATGAGCTGAAACTCGCTATAAAGATCCGTAAGGCTCCGTATTTGTAAAAATATTGAATACAGGCGCTTTAAATTGGACATCAAACCAGTTATTAAGCTTTGAACAGAAGGTGCACAGAGTCTGGCTGCAGAGGAGCATGAAGGCTTTTCAGGATCTCACAGCTAAGAAGATGAGCAGCTTTGTAACGCTCTGCGCCCGCACAAGGTTACAGTGCCGCACTTCCAAGTCAGCACCCCGACGCCTCCACTCAAACACGACAGGAAGCACGCCACCTCCGTCCGACGGGGCAGGCGCGGGAGGTCGCCTCGAGGCTTTTTGACATCTCAGGTCAAAGGTCACACGACGGGCAGCATCGAGCCATCGAGGTTGTCAGGCAGGTCAGCCGGCCACATCTCTGCTACCATGACTTTACTTCTGGGGCTTCGTTATGAAAGTAAGCCCTCTGTCACATCCTCTTTAACTGTACACAACCCCTGCAGTGTCCCTTAATTAGGGTTAGACCAGTGTATCGGTTTGCCAATATATCAGGCTGATATATGATGAAGCTTCCTCCCTAACTGTAGCTCCTGAATCTGTTATTATTTCATTATTTAAACTCTAATGTCTGACTAGAGAAACTGTTCCAGAGTGGTGTGGGAGGCTTTTATGCAACAGCTTCAGGCTGCAACCAGAAACCTGCTTCACCCTGCCTGCAGGACTATATCAGTTTGGATTTAGGTGGAGAGTTTTAGTCCTGATGGTCGATATCTCCCAGCGTGTGTCATTTTAACCTGAAGGTGATTTTTCTTGTTTCATTAAAGACATGAAAAGGTCAAACTATTCAGTATTTCACTAGAAAAAAAAGAGTAAAAAGTAGAGGGAAGATGGAACAAGAACATAAATTGTGGAAGCAGAATTAGGATTTTTCTTCTTTCCAACGAGTTAAATGACCTCGCCACCCCTCCGATTTATCTCGCATGATGGAAACCTGCTTCACCCACCCTAAAATAATTGATGTGGATTTGAAGTTTTAGTCCCAAGTTTCTCTTGCCTTGCGACCTTCTAAAATGAAGCAACAGCAGCTTCTTTACAGGTTGCATTTGTCATTTCAACCAAAAAGTGAAATTTTAAAAACTTCAGAGCAAGAAACTTTTTTTTGTGTTGCAGTATTAGTGATAACCTCGCCACCCTTCAGATTTTTCTTGCAACCTCTTAAGGGGTGTCCCAAAACAGAAACATGCTTCACCCACCCTTAAAGTATTGTATTAGTGTGGATCTATAGCCACCTTTATTCTCACCTCGTGAGCCCTAAAAATAAAAGTCTATTAGCAGCCACCCTCGTCACAGGTTGCATTTGTCTAATTGTTTCATTAGAGACACGATGAAGCCAAACCACCAGTATTTCACAGGAAAAAGACACACATTCAAGAAAAATTCGAGCAGAGACATGATTTATAATATCAGAATTAGGATTTTTCAACACTCCTAATCTTGCGACCCTTCAGATTTATCTCATAAAACCTTTGAGGGGGCTCCCACCCTGCCTGCAAGAGACGAACGCCCTAAAAGAATTGTGTGGATTAAAAGTTTTAGTCCAAGTATCTCTTGCCTTGCAACGTTTTAAAATGAAGCTACAGCATGCTGGTCGCAGGTTGCATGTGTCATTTTAACCAAAAAGTGAAATATTTTGAAACTTTAGAGCAAGAAACACATTTTCTTTTGTAGCAGAATTAGTATTTTTCCTTGTTTCTGTCCTCTTAATAACCTCACCACCAACTCTGATTTAACTAGCAACCCCTTAAGGAGTGTCCTAAAACAGAAACCTGCTTCACCTGCCCTTAAAGTATTGTATTAGTGTGGATTTACCTATCTAGCCCTCAAAATGAGGCGGCATCTATTAGCAGCAACCCTTGTCACAGGTTGCATGCGTCAATTCAACCAAAAAGTGACATTTTAGAAACTTAAGAGCAAGAAACACATATTTTTTTTGTAGCAGAATTAGTATTTTTCCTTGTATCTTACCTCGCCACCCCTCTGATTTCATCTTGCAACCCCTTGAGTGACGTCCCCAAGACAGAGACCTTGTATTTACTGGGGTTTAGGAGTATATGGAAGCAGTCAGCTTTGCTCACTTCTGGCCTTTCAACACTAATTTCAGCCAAATCTTGCTGTGTGCATTTTCATGTTGGGGACACAGAGACGCAAAAGGAGCATCCTTCCTCTGCAGGTGAGGAGCATGAGAGGAATTAGTATTTTTCCTTGTATCTTACCTCACCACCCCTCTGATTCTTTTCTTGCAACCCCTTGAGTGACGTCCCCGAGACAGAAACCTTGTATTTACTGGGGTCAACACTAATTTCAGCCAAATCTTGCTGTGTGCATTTTCATGTTGGGGCACCAGAGGGACAA
The DNA here is from genome assembly GCF_015220745.1 of Sebastes umbrosus. NCBI lineage: Eukaryota > Metazoa > Chordata > Actinopteri > Perciformes > Sebastidae > Sebastes > Sebastes umbrosus. The sequence goes on along the minus strand of NC_051282.1, from coordinate 16,863,576 downwards.
AAGGAGCATCCTTCCTCTGCAGGTGCACATGAGAGGAGCAAGCACAGAAGTGCTTGGTGTTGGACCCCATGATGTTGGGAAAGTGTGTTGTGCTCTCTTACCTTCCAAGCAGCACGTCCTCCACAGGCCCGAGTGGGTCATCACCTCCTCGTTCTTCTTGCTGGTCTCGTTCTCGTTCATGGACTTGCTCCTGCAGACGCCGCGGGAGTACAGCCAGTAGTCCGTGCCGACCGCGATGGTCATGAGGCTGAAGGCCGCGAAGGCTCCCACCGTGGTCAGCAGCATCTGGACTCCGCGGTCGAACAGACCCATGTTTCCGCATTCCATGAAAGGGGGACCCCCTTTCCTCTTGATGTACAGGAAGTAAATATTTGAAAATTTGCGGGACCAAACCAAACCGAAAAACCGGGATACACTGGAGCTGAAGGAGAGGGAAGGAGGATGAGGAGGATGCGGTAGGAACCTTATGGTTGCGTTTGGGTGAGGACCAAAACAAGAGAGAAAA